>NW_027452583.1:0-102500 GCF_964194025.1 Convolutriloba macropyga | reverse complement strand
AAATAAAATCTTACAATTATGTTTGAGAAAATCGAGTAACTTAATAATAAAAGGGCTTCATTTTAGTCGGATTTATAGTTGTGGCAGACTACAGCTGATTGTATAATTAACTGTCAAGAGTCAAGTAACGCAAAACCCATTTACATATAAATGACTTCCATTGAGCATAACAAATTGGCCTCCGGTTGTGAGCCCGTGACTTTCAAGGCTCTGACAATTTGTTTTTAAAAACTTAAAATGGATTCTTGTCTTTTGCCTCTTCTTTTTAATCTCTTGGCAGTCTCTCGATTTGAGCTCACTAGCCAAAAAATCTAATTCGCTGGCTTATTTGTTGCAAGTAAAGTACTGTGTTTTCAATTGATACCCAAAAACTCTTATGATTTTGCAATAATTTGTTTCAAGAAATTATATTTGAAATTTTGAAACAAGCTTTTTACCATACTTCTGTTAACATGTAGCTCAGTCCCAGCACAGAGAATTCAATCTTTCTCTCCATGTGGATTAGTAATAAATTTCAAAAATGGTTTCCTTTCTAACAAATGGTTTCTTGGCTTTGCTATTACGAGTTTTCAAAAAAAAATTGTGTTTTACAAATCTATATGGAAATTTGAGATTGATTTTTGCTTGCTTGACGAATTATTGACAAATAATTGACGTATCGAGGTTGCTCAAAATTTTTAATGTTTTTTTATTTTGACGGCTGCAACACCGATCTCTCATAAAATTTAAAGGACTATTTAATTTTGCGTGTTTGTTGTTCTTTTTGTAATCATTCAAAAAATTTTTGAGTATGAAAGGTCTCTTTCTTTGTTGTAAATTAACCATTTTAACTTTTTCAATTTATAGCTAATGGTTTTACTGGCTTTCAGATGAAAAATTTCTTTAAAAAAAGGTTTTTAATTTTTTTCTGTTCCTGATTTTTGTCATCAAATGACTTGGTCTCATTATAGATGGTAATTATCAGTCTTTTGTTAACTAAATATTATTTCTCTGTTGGTTAAATTTTCTCATTGAATACCTTAGGGCTAAGACAATGTTTTCATAGTAACTTTTTTGAGTTTTGTACGTCGGTCAAATTTTCAGGTTATTTTTGTCTTTTTCACATTGAGATTTTACAAAGAGTACAGGCTGACAATCAAATGCGATCCAAATCAAAAAATAAAATGATAAGTGTTTCTTTACTCTAGCTTTTAATGTTTTAAAAGCGTCTCTAAAAAACCTGTTATTTCTGTCCAAACTTTTTGTTTTTTTGTAATTTTAGACTTAGTCTCACTAACAGCATGTCGATTTGGATTTCTATGGTGTTGAAATTTGATCTGTTTTTGTTATTAGGTGAGTGTTCATGGTTTTTATGCCTTTTGAAACATTTGTTTTAGAAAATCAGTGAATTTTTGAGCGTTGTCATATTTCTGTCAATAAATAGCTGAGTCACTGAAAATACTGGTTGTTTCTTCCTTCTAACTTGACAAAATTCAATTTCTATAACGGTTTTTCTTTCAGCTAATTGTTTCTGATTTTTATACTTCGCACTTTTTTTTTAAAATTCATCGTAGTTTGGACCCCATTGCAAGTACTTCAAATTGGACCTGACCAAGTCGTGCTCCAAGATAGAGACTTTATATAAGTTATCTTTTCTGTCGGGATAAAAAAGAATAGTTCCAACTGGAATCAAGAAACGAGATTTGTCAGTTCATTTATCTGCTGTGTTAAACCAGTTGAAGTGTCTGACATAACGTTTGTTACTGAACTGCTAGTGGTTTGTTCCTGTGAGTAACTTTTGACGGGAGACATAGAAACTGGGTTTTTATTGATATTCAAAGAACATTGAGTAGGGGATGATGGTGGCAAAGGTTCTCTGAAAGTTCTCTGAAAATATAGCAAGCCAACTCTTTCTTTACGCAGTACAAATAAAAGTTTTGTGAAGATTCTGAACAACTAAATAAAATCTTACAATTATGTTTGAGAAAATTGAGTAACTTAATAATAAAAGGGCTTCATTTTAGTCGGATTTATAGTTGTGGCAGACTACAGCTGATTCTTGCTCTCTATAATTACTCTAATTTTTGAGAGAGCCTTTGATTGTTTTGCCTGCGGAGCGATATTGAGTTTCTTTTTTTCAGGGTTTTTTAAGGTTTCAGTGAGTTCATTGAATTCTGACTCTATGCTGCGTTTGCCGAAACTCACAACATATTTCATTCAAAAGACTCGAATACTGATTTCCGCCTCAATTTATTGTGTCCTCAAACAAATTGTTCCCACCATACTTTAGTTCAAGGGAGGAATTATAAAATCAAAAGGTTTTTTGTTCAGTCAATTTAGGCCGATCGATATATTAGTCGTAGAGGATTGCGAACTTCTTTTTTCCGGGGACTTTTCGAGGTTTAAAAGTTTCTGAATAATAGACCAATTTCGGTTAATTTTTGCTTACGTTTCCAATCATTTTTGCCCAATATTTCTGTTAACTTTGCCAAACTTTGTAAAAATTGTTATCGATAGCGTTATTGGTTTCACCTCTAAAGACAGAGAAAGATTGTTGAACGTTTTGATCGGAGTTCTTTGCTACAATTCGGCTAAATTTTTTGAATTGAGTGTTTCATCCCTTTTATCCCGTTTTGATTAAGTTAACCGGAAGTTGATACCTAAAAACTGCTAGCGCAAAACTTGTAGACTGCAAAAAAAACTAACTTTGTTTTCGTTCACAGAAAGTTTTTACCTGAACCAAACTATTGCCCGTTTTTGCTAATTCAACTCTATATGTATCTAAAATGCATCAATTTTTTGATGTATTGAAATGTTTCTTTTGCCAAAAAACAACTTCGCAAATATTTGAACCATTTATGAAAAAGAGTTAGATGCGCAGCTCTTGTATGGTTTATTTCAATACTTCATGAAAACCCACAATCGAAAATTGTTTGGACTGATTTAGGGCGCATTCATTTTTCTTCAAAATAATTTTCCAATCTTTGTTTTTTTTATTCATTTGGTGAAAAAATGATTTCAATTCAAGAGTCAAGTAACGCAAAACCCATTTACATATAAATGACTTCCATTGAGCATAACAAATTGGCCTCCGGTTGTGAGCCCGTGACTTTCAAGGCTCTGACAATTTGTTTTTAAAAACTTAAAATGGATTCTTGTCTTTTGCCTCTTCTTTTTAATCTCTTGGCAGTCTCTCGATTTGAGCTCACTAGCCAAAAAATCTAATTCGATGGCTTATTTGTTGCAAGTAAAGTACTGTGTTTTCAATTGATACCCAAAAACTCTTAAGATTTTGCAATAATTTGTTTCAAGAAATTATATTTGAAATTTTGAAACAAGCTTTTTACCATACTTCTGTTAACATGTAGCTCAGTCCCAGCACAGAGAATTCAATCTTTCTCTCCATGTGGATAAGTAATAAATTTCAAAAATGGTTTCCCTTCTAACAAATGGTTTCTTGGCTTTGCTATTACGAGTTTTCAAAAAAAAATTGTGTTTTACAAATCTATATGGAAATTTGAGATTGATTTTTGCTTGCTTGACGAATTATTGACAAATAATTGACGTATCGAGGTTGCTCAAAATTTTTAATGTTTTTTTATTTTGACGGCTGCAACGCCGTACTCTCATAAAATATAAAGGACTATTTAATTTTGCGTGTTTGTTGTTCTTCTTGTAATCATTCAAAAAATTTTTGAGTATGAAAGGTCTCTTTCTTTGTTGTAAATTAACCATTTTAACTTTTTCAATTTATAGCTAATGGTTTTACTGGCTTTCAGATGAAAAATTTCTTTAAAAAAAGGTTTTTAATTTTTTTGTTCCTGATTTTTGTCATCAAATGACTTGGTCTCATTATAGATGGTAATTATCAGTCTTTTGTTAACTAAATATTATTTCTCTGTTGGTTAAATTTTCTCATTGAATACCTTAGGGCTAAGACAATGTTTTCATAGTAACTTTTTTGAGTTTTGTACGTCGGTCAAATTTTCAGGTTATTTTTGTCTTTTTCACATTGAGATTTTACAAAGAGTACAGGCTGACAATCAAATGCGATCCAAATCAAAAAATAAAATGATAAGTGTTTCTTTACTCTAGCTTTTAATGTTTTAAAAGCGTCTCTAATAAACCTGTTATTTCTGTCCAAATTTTTTGGTTTTTTTTGTAATTTTAGACTTAGTCTCACTAACAGCATGTCGATTTGGATTTCTATGGTGTTGAAATTTGATCTGTTTTTGTTATTAGGTGAGTGTTCATGGTTTTTATGCCTTTTGAAACATTTGTTTTAGAAAATCAATGAATTTTTGAGCGTTGTCATATTTCTGTCAATAAATAGCTGAGTCACTGAAAATACTGGTTGTTTCTTCCTTCTAACTTGACAAAATTCAATTTCTATAACGGTTTTTCTTTCAGCTAATTGTTTCTGATTTTTATACTTCGCACTTTTTTTTTTAAAATTGCGATTTTGGATATCTGTAAGTTTTCGAGTTTGTTCTTTGTTTTCTTGCCACAATATCAGACTATTGTGAGGTACCATTGGCGCTGAAAGATTGCGCAATTAAACTTATTTAATGTTCTCACTGAATAGATATAACGGTATCAATCACATTTTCTTTCAAAAATATTTGATATTTTAAAACAAATTTTTGCCTGTCTTTATCACTTTTTTGTATTTGTACGACATAATCTTGATGAATACAGGTCCGAATTGCTTCTTTAAGTGGTTTAAATTAACAGTTTCTAATCGCTTTCTCATTTATGCATCAGGAAAATTAATTGAATCTTTTCAATGTTTTCAGTTGATTCTCAATGGTTTTTATCATTTAGAAAATAATTGTTTTCAAAAACGGATTTTTTCCGTTTAATTTGACTCTTTTTGCTGCTTTTTTCAAATTGTTATGAAGTTCCTTAGTGACAGGTTTGATATCTTTTAGTAATTAACAGGATAATTTGTTTACTTAAGATGTTTTCGGACGCCATTTTGATTTCGTTATTGTTTTCTTTCAATTATAAACATTAAGTTTTCATTGTAATCAATGTTTGTTTTATTTGACCTATACGTTTCTCATAAAGTCATTAACAGCAGCTTTCTTCTGCCCTCTAAACCAGCATTACTTTATTCAATTAGTGGTTTGTTGAAAATATGTGAACTTTCGAAAGTTTTCTATCTCCTCCTTTGGTAGACCATTAAGTCAAAAATGCGGATGAGCGGGGTCAAAACGTTATACGCAAACGCACATTACCGAACTTCCTTGCTTAGATTGTAGATTCCAAGTTTAAGGTCAGTTTGAACAAAGAAAATTTTTCAATACGAAATGTTCAGAAGCAAGAAAAGCAGATTAGCTAAATAAGATTTTATTTTCAAGTTTCGTTTTTTTTTTGAAAAATGTCTTATAAATTCTAACTTCGGCTGGTGAATTTGATGTTTTCACTTCTGCATGCACCGTCATAAAACACAAGTTTGCCTTCGTTTGTCAGTACCAGTTTCGTTCCAGCTTCCAGAGAGAGATGAAATGAAGCCTGTCAAACATACAACACATTCTGATGGGAAAATTTATTATAAACTGCGGGTAGTTTACCGAGTAATTGCACGTCAATTGTTCTTTAATGCAACTCACCTAGAATTTACATGCAAGCAGTTCTTGCACTATCTACCATTCTAGGTTTTATTATACTGTGCAGTTAGGCCCCTCTTAGAATTCTGCCTTTTAAGGAAAACCCTAATTAACTCTATCAGCAGATTTTACTCTGCCTGCGGCAATGTCCTGCTCAGAATTGGGCGTTAAACCCTACAGCCGCCATACCTCAACCTCAATTAATTTGGAGAGGATCGAAAATGGGATATTTGTTAATTCAATCATATCAGCACTTCCGAGTCTAGGTTACAAAAATGTTCCGTCGGATTTGTTTAATCGATCAGTTACGAGATTTATTCGAGGTATCTGCTTCTCTTGAAAAGTAAATTCATACAACGAAAAGGCTTGTTATAATCAATCGTCTATGCATGAAATACTCGTTAGCCAAATTCTATGCACGAAAAATTGTTATGTAAAACAGATGAAAAAGAATGAATAAGCAACAATGTCGACTTTACTTCAAGAAAGTCTTTATCTAGACTTATTTCTAAAAGACAAAATTGAACCTACGCCTGTTGTTTCATTGTAGAGAACCAAAAATCCAAATGTCGTAATTTTCAGAGAGCTCCATTGCCAACCCGGGCCAACTTGGTGATCATTAGCGACAAAATCAAATAGCCCGTCTGAATTGTCAGAAATGTTCTTCATAACTCGTGCACCGCGAGTCTCAAAGTTATCAAAACTAAGGAGATATTTCCCATTCCTTGAAGTGTAATTGCCGCTACTGACTTCAAGAGCACCATCGTGACGATGCAGGATCCGCGTGGACAAGCAGTAACTCTTGTAGTCGCCGAGGAATTTTACGAAGTAGCCTTCGACTGGTCTGTTCCACAGAAGGTTGAAACCAACCCGCACTTCGAAAAACTCTTCATCATTGGGGATATTAAACTCGAATTTCAGTGAGAATTCCGGGTCAGGGGATGTTGGAAGATCTGAGAAATAATGGTAATGAAAAATTGTTTAAATAATTGACTTGTGCCATTTTTGAGGGAAATTTGCTTCAATGCATGCCTTATCATTAACTTTGCTTACGGGACTTGCACCTCAGCCTTTTGCCATTAATACATTACTTGCAAATAAAACAATTTTTCTCAGTTTTCTGCCGTTTTTAGTTATTTAAATTATAATGATTATGCATTGATTCATATTAAAATCTGAACGGCGTAAAATCTTGGCATGGACGCCTGCTTTTCTCATGAGAAATGCAAGCGGCCTTGTGACAATTTTACACAGTACTGATTTTAATAGGAAATGACATATAATCACTCTAAATTAAATTACTAATAAAAGCGGCAAGAAAATTCAAATTTTCTAAGAATAAGAAATATACAAATGTCCGCTATCAGCACTCAACAACACTGAAAGTCAAAAGTTAGTTAGCATCCCCTACCTTTACTCTGAAAATATTTTTTTGCAACATTGATCGCCGACGCTAGTGGTCTTGCTTATCAGTGAAGTTGGGAAAATGTGAAATCATAATTTACCAGATGCATGTATACTTGATGAACTCCATCCTAGTTTTAAGTGGAAAAAAGTATTTGCGAGATCATAGTTCATTCATATTTTATCTCTGTCTAATCTTTAACACAATTGCAAACTCGTTCATAGTTGAAAAAACTTAAAAAGATTTCAAGATTTATATCTTGAGACAAATTGGGTTTCCGGTTAAATTTAAAATGATTTTTCATCTAACTCTTAGAAGTACGCTAAAGCAGTAGCGTAGCGGATCAGCGTTTTGAAAAACGAATTTGAAATTTGATTACAACTAGGAGTAAGGTTTTGTCAAAAATTGAATTTTACTTCATAAAACCAAAAGGGTGCTAATTTGCTTCAACACTCATGTAAATTTTCTAATGCATCAGGTCTGAAAACTACATCTCAAAAAGTTTTGGTTGATTTTAGCGAGTAATGAACATCATGAATAAGTTCAAGCCTATTTCAGTGTGAGTAAATGTAGAATTTATGTTAGTCCAATTAGATACAATAGCCGTTCGATGACAATTTGAAGTAAAATTAATAAAATCATTACCTGATATCTGCGAGATTTAAAAAAATTCAAAAAAGTAGACTAGACAAATCTTCAATTCCGAATGAAAGAATTAAACGAAAAAAAGTTGAATGTCAGCATCCAGAGAACAACATATTTTAATAGTCAACATACCAATAAGGACGCGAACTAAAACAATAAATTATAACAAACTCACCTAATATTTTTGAATACATTGTTTCTGTAAGATCGGTTGATTAAGTCATTGAAACTTATATAAAGATTTTAAGGAGTGGTTTATATAATAAGAACGTAGACACAACGTTTGTAGAAAGAGAAGAATGAGAGACAGAGTAAAACGACCAGAGGTAGAAAATTTGGCGACATTAGATATGCACCAAACTATTTGAAAATAAATGACATAAATTTCGTTGAAAGAATAACAATATCGTCCAATGGCATGTCCATCAAAACATAAAACATCTGCTTATTACGTAGCACTAAAAATTTTTCAGAGGTACAGGGGCAACGTCAAAAATAAAAGAATTCGGATCTCGGAAAAACATTGTTTCTAAGGCAAACGTTAACTCCGTATTAAAACTTTTGATTATACTCATATTTTTCCAATATTGATTAAAGAATGAGAGCTGTGAAAAGTGAAGCAAAGAGAGTAGAAACCAAATAGACTGGAAAACTTGGTAAAATCTTTAAAAAATTGTATTGAAAAGAAATGTACCGTGATTTTTTTTTGGTTATTCCCAATGTCTCGGAGGTCTGTTATTTTTAAAACTAAAGCAAAAAAAGAACCAGCATTAAAAACTAACAGAAATCAAAGTCAGAATCTTTAAAAGCGTTACATGTGAATAAAATTTTTAACTAGAGTAAACTATGCCTCACTAGGGGCCTAGGAGACTTTTCATTCGAAAAATTTATTTCGCGGACAAAATCAGCAAAAACGAGCAAATACGGGCAAATTTTACAAATACGGGCATATATAACAAAAAACAAATACAGGAAAATCTAACAAAAAACACTAATAATTGTATTAAAAGAATATAGTTATAAAGCCATTAGAGTCGTTATATATACTTTTAAAATTCACTAAGATAACAGAGGCTGTTTTAAAAAATC
This sequence comes from Convolutriloba macropyga, assembly GCF_964194025.1. Classification (NCBI taxonomy): domain Eukaryota; kingdom Metazoa; phylum Xenacoelomorpha; order Acoela; family Convolutidae; genus Convolutriloba; species Convolutriloba macropyga. Next base: position 93,770 of record NW_027452583.1, on the reverse strand, counting down.
AAGATGTTTCATTTACTGGGCTGGTTAGAAAAACAAAAAGCACTACAAACGTACACCAAACTCTAAAAAGAACAGTCGCTTTTTGAATATATTTTGTCAAAATTGCTTAAAAAGTTTGATAGGAATTAGAACTATTAAGTGGTTTCATTTTTGCCTCAATAGGAAGCCAGTGAGACATGCCACTAATGGGACTAGGTGACAGGACTGCAATAGACCTACAAAACTTGATAAGACTCGCAATTTGAGGGTTTTTTTAACACAACTTTCTGCAAAGTGGTTAAAACTTTTAGATATGAAAGGAAACTGTTAAATAGTTTGTATAATGCCTCATTCGAGAGCCACAAAAACATATCATCAAATCAATTGAATGGCAAATAACAAAACGAAAATCAAATACGAGAAAACTCGAAAAATCAATATTGTTTTTTTTTTCAATAAAAAAGAAGGGTCAATTTTGTAACTACGTTTGACATGAATTGAAATAAAAAAGCTACTTATATCTCATCAGAGAGCTATTGATTGCGGTCATAACGGATACCAGGACAACAAAAAAAACTAAAATTCTGGATAAGCATAAAAACACTGATTCTATCTCTGAAGGAGTTGTAGAGTCTAAAAAAACTCATGTCAGTTAAATCATTACATAGTTTATATTACTTCTCATGTTAGAGCTATTGAGACGATTCAATACTGAGTCTATGAGACATCGCAATAAAAAGTTTGAAAAAACGCTAAAAATTCCGGATATTTCAATAAAAACAAACAGTGTTTTTAGGCTATACAGTTATATAAAACATTATCTGTCTTTCGAAGAGTTGAAAAGTATTAACAAACGAAGAATTAACAACATTAGAGTTTTTGGATCATCGAATTAAGGGCATTGCAGTTAGTCGAAATAAAAACAAAGAAACGAGAAGCTTCATTGGCAATTGAGAAAGAAATTCTCTCAAAAATATCAATCATATTAAAACAATCCAGAAAAACGGCAAAAACTGAAGTCAAATTGACGCAAACGAAAAATACTTGCCTTCAAAAACTGAAAAATCTGTTCAAACACCACTTTCTGACTCCAATTACAAAACCGTTTCAAAAATCTCTCACCTTAAACTACTCGCTTTTATGATTTTGCGCTCTTTGCTGCTGCAGCCGGACAAATGTCACTAATCCAATTTGAATTCTCATTCACAATCAAAAAATTTTAAAAAAGTGTGAACAGATATTTTATAAAAAAGAGAGCGCACCTATAAAGTCTGAATTATTTCAATCGTAGCTAAAAAGATACCTGAAACTCCCTTTAGTTATTTCTCTTTTAGTTCTATTTGATTTCTCTAGTGCAGTAATCTGTAGCAACAACAGCTAAATGATTAAATCAAAATACCCCAAAATGTTGAACAAGCATCATAAAGCTTATAATTTTCTATGAATACAGAAAAAATAACGCAAAACAGTTTGAAATCAGTAGAAAACATGATTTAAATATTAATAATTTTTGATGATGAAGCCAAAATAAAATATAATTACTCAATAACGGTACTCAGCTCATGGTTTTCATGGTTTTTATGCCTTTTGAAACATTTGTTTTAGAAAATCAATGAATTTTTGAGCGTTGTCATATTTCTGTCAATAAATAGCTGAGTCACTGAAAATACTGGTTGTTTCTTCTTTCTAACTTGACAAAATTCAATTTCCATAACGGTTTTTCTTTCAGCTAATTGTTTCTGATTTTTATACTTCGCACTTTTTTTTTTAAAATTGCGATTTTGGATATCTGTAAGTTTTCGAGTTTGTTCTTTGTTTTCTTGCCACAATATCAGACTATTGTGAGGTACCATTGGCGCTGAAAGATTGCGAAATTAAACTTATTTAATGTTCTCACTGAATAGATATAACGGTATCAATCACATTTTCTTTCAAAAATATTTGATATTTTAAAACAAATTTTTGCCTGTCTTTATCACTTTTTTGTATTTGTACGACATAATCTTGATAAATACAGGTCCGAATTGCTTCCTTAAGTGGTTTAAATTAACAGTTTCTAATCGCTTTCTCATTTATGCATCAGGAAAAATAATTGAATCTTTTCAATGTTTTCAGTTGATTCTCAATGGTTTTTATCATTTAGAAAATAATTGTTTTCAAAAACGGATTTTTTCCGTTTAATTTGACTCTTTTTGCTGCTTTTTTCAAATTGTTATGAAGTTCCTTAGTGACAGGTTTGATATCTTTTAGTAATTAACAGGATAATTTGTTTACTTAAGATGTTTTTGGACGCCATTTTGATTTCGTTATTGTTTTCTTTCAATTATAAACATTAAGTTTTCATTGTAATCAATGTTTGTTTTATTTGACCTATACGTTTCTCATAAAGTCATTAACAGCAGCTTTCTTCTGCCCTCTAAACCAGCATTACTTTATTCAATTAGTGGTTTGTTGAAAATATGTGAACTTTCGAAAGTTTTCTATCTCCTCCTTTGGTAGACCATTAAGTCAAAAATGCGGATGAGCGGGGTCAAAACGTTATACGCAAACGCACATTACCGAACTTCCTTGCTTAGATTGTAGATTCCAAGTTTAAGGTCAGTTTGAACAAAGAAAATTTTTCAATACGAAATGTTCAGAAGCAAGAAAAGCAGATTAGCTAAATAAGATTTTATTTTCAAGTTTCGTTTTTTTTGAAAAACGTCTTATAAATTCTAACTTCGGCTGGTGAATTTGATGTTTTCACTTCTGCATGCACCGTCATAAAACACAAGTTTGCCTTCGTTTGTCAGTACCAGTTTCGTTCCAGCTTCCAGAGAGAGATGAAATGAAGCCTGTCAAACATACAACACATTCTGATGGGAAAATTTATTATAAACTGCGGGTAGTTTACCGAGTAATTGCACGTCAATTGTTCTTTAATGCAACTCACCTAGAATTTACATGCAAGCAGTTCTTGCACTATCTACAATTCTAGGTTTTATTATACTGTGCAGTTAGGCCCCTCTTAGAATTCTGCCTTTTAAGGAAAACCCTAATTAACTCTATCAGCAGATTTTACTCTGCCTGCGGCAATGTCCTGCTCAGAATTGGGCGTTAAACCCTACAGCCGCCATACCTCAACCTCAATTAATTTGGAGAGGATCGAAAATGGGATATTTTTTAATTCAATCATATCAGCACTTCCGAGTCTAGGTTACAAAAATGTTCCGTCGGATTTGTTTAATCGATCAGTTACGAGATTTATTCGAGGTATCTGCTTCTCTTGAAAAGTAAATTCATACAACGAAAAGGCTTGTTATAATCAATCGTCTATGCATGAAATACTCGTTAGCCAAATTCTATGCACGAAAAATTGTTATGTAAAACAGATGAAAAAGAATGAATAAGCAACAATGTCGACTTTACTTCAAGAAAGTCTTTATCTAGACTTATTTCTAAAAGACAAAATTGAACCTACGCCTGTTGTTTCATTGTAGAGAACCAAAAATCCAAATGTCGTAATTTTCAGAGAGCTCCATTGCCAACCCGGGCCAACTTGGTGATCATTAGCGACAAAATCAAATAGCCCGTCTGAATTGTCAGAAATGTTCTTCATAACTCGTGCACCGCGAGTCTCAAAGTTATCAAAACTAAGGAGATATTTCCCATTCCTTGAAGTGTAATTGCCGCTACTGACTTCAAGAGCACCATCGTGACGATGCAGGATCCGCGTGGACAAGCAGTAACTCTTGTAGTCGCCGAGGAATTTTACGAAGTAGCCTTCGACTGGTCTGTTCCACGGAAGGTTGTAACCAACCCGCACTTCGAAAAACTTTTCATCATTGGGGATATTAAACTCGAATTTCAGTGAGAATTCCGGGTCAGGGGATGTTGGAAGATCTGAGAAATAATGGTAATGAAAAATTGTTTAAATAATTGACTTGTGCCATTTTTGAGGGAAATTTGCTTCAATGCATGCCTTATCATTAACTTTGCTTACGGGACTTGCACCTCAGCCTTTTGCCATTAATACATTACTTGCAAATAAAACAATTTTTCTCAGTTTTCTGCCGTTTTTAGTTATTTAAATTATAATGATTATGCATTGATTCATATTAAAATCTGAACGGCGTAAAATCTTGGCATGGACGCCTGCTTTCCTCATGAGAAATGCAAGCGGCCTTGTGACAATTTTACACAGTACTGATTTTAATAGGAAATGACATATAATCATTCTAAATTAAATTACTAATAAAAGCGGCAAGAAAATTCAAATTTTCTAAGAATAAGAAATATACAAATGTCCGCTATCAGCACTCAACAACACTGAAAGTCAAAAGTTAGTTAGCATCCCCTACCTTTAGTCTGAAAATAATTTTTTGCAACATTGATCGCCGACGCTAGTGGTCTTGCTTATCAGTGAAGTTGGGAAAATGTGAAATCATAATTTACCAGATGCATGTATACTTGATGAACTCCATCCTAGTTTTAAGTGGAAAAAAGTATTTGCGAGATCATAGTTCATTCATATTTTATCTCTGTCTAATCTTTAACACAATTGCAAACTCGTTCATAGTTGAAAAAACTTAAAAAGATTTCAAGATTTATATCTTGAGACAAATTGGGTTTCCGGTTAAATTTAAAATGATTTTTCATCTAACTCTTAGAAGTACGCTAAAGCAGTAGCGTAGCGGATCAGCGTTTTGAAAAACGAATTTGAAATTTGATTACAAGTAGGAGTAAGGTTTTGTCAAAAATTGAATTTTACTTCATAAAACCAAAAGGGTGCTAGTTTGCTTCAACACTCATGTAAATTTTCTAATGCATCAGGTCTGAAAACTACATCTCAAAAAGTTTTGGTTGATTTTAGCGAGTAATGAACATCATGAATAAGTTCAAGCCTATTTCAGTGTGAGTAAATGTAGAATTTATGTTAGTCCAATTAGATACAATAGCCGTTCGATGACAATTTGAAGTAAAATTAATAAAATCATTACCTGATATCTGCGAGATTTAAAAAAATTCAAAAAAGTAGACTAGACAAATCTTCAATTCCGAATGAAAAAATTAAACGAAAAAAAGTTGAATGTCAGCATCCAGAGAACAACATATTTTAATAGTCAACATACCAATAAGAACGCGAACTAAAACAATAAATTATAACAAACTCACCTAATATTTTTGAATACATTGTTTCTGTAAGATCGGTTGATTAAGTCATTGAAACTTATATAAAGATTTTAAGGAGTGGTTTATATAATAAGAACGTAGACACAACGTTTGTAGAAAGAGAAGAATGAGAGACAGAGTAAAACGACAAGAGGTAGAAAATTTGGCGACATTAGATATGCACCAAACTATTTGAAAATAAATGACATAAATTTCGTTGAAAGAATAACAATATCGTCCAATGGCATGTCCATCAAAACATAAAACATCTGCTTATTACGTAGCACTAAAAATTTTTCAGAGGTACAGGGGCAACGTCAAAAATAAAAGAATTCGGATCTCGGAAAAACATTGTTTCTAAGGCAAACGTTAACTCCGTATTAAAACTTTTGATTATACTCAAATTTTTCCCATATTGATTAAAGAATGAGAGCTGTGAAAAGTGAAGCAAAGAGAGTAGAAACCAAATAGACTGGAAAACCTGGTAAAATCTTTAAAAAATTGTATTGAAAAGAAATGTACCGTGATTTTTTTTTTGGTTATTCCCAATGTCTCGGAGGTCTGTTATTTTTAAAACTAAAGCAAAAAAAGAACCAGCATTAAAAACTAACAGAAATCAAAGTCAGAATCTTTAAAAGCGTTACATGTGAATAAAATTTTTAACTAGAGTAAACTATGCCTCACTAGGGGCCTAGGAGACTTTTCATTCGAAAAATTTATTTCGCGGACAAAATCAGCAAAAACGAGCAAATACGGGCAAATCTTACAAATACGGGCATATATAACAAAAAACAAATACAGGAAAATCTAACAAAAAACACTAATAATTGTATTAAAAGAATATAGTTATAAAGCCATTAGAGTCGTTATATATACTTTTAAAATTCACTAAGATAACAGAGGCTGTTTTAAAAAATCAAGATTTTTCATTTACTGGGCTGGTTAGAAAAACAAAAAGCACTACAAACGTACACCAAACTCTAAAAAGAACAGTCGCTTTTTGAATATATTTTGTCAAAATTGCTTAAAAAGTTTGATAGGAATTAGAACTATTAAGTGGTTTCATTTTTGCCTCAATAGGAAGCCAGTGAGACATGCCACTAATGGGACTAGGTGACAGGACTGCAATAGACCTACAAAACTTGATAAGACTCGCAATTTGAGGGTTTTTTTAACACAACTTTCTGCAAAGTGGTTAAAACTTTTAGATATGAAAGGAAACTGTTAAATAGTTTGTATAATGCCTCATTCGAGAGCCACAAAAACATATCATCAAATCAATTGAATGGCAAATAACAAAACGAAAATCAAATACGAGAAAACTCGAAAAATCAATATTGTTTTTTTTTTCAATAAAAAAGAAGGGTCAATTTTGTAACTACGTTTGACATGAATTGAAATAAAAAAGCTACTTATATCTCATCAGAGAGCTATTGATTGCTGTCATAACGGATACCAGGACAACAAAAAAAACTAAAATTCTGGATAAGCATAAAAACACTGATTCTATCTCTGAAGGAGTTGTAAAGTCTAAAAAAACTCATGTCAGTTAAATCATTACATAGTTTATATTACTTCTCATGTTAGAGCTATTGAGACGATTCAATACTGAGTCTATGAGACATCGCAATAAAAAGTTTGAAAAAACGCTAAAAATTCCGGATATTTCAATAAAAACAAACAGTGTTTTTAGGCTATACAGTTATATAAAACACTATCTGTCTTTCGAAGAGTTGAAAAGTATTAACAAACGAAGAATTAACAACATTAGAGTTTTTGGATCATCGAATTAAGGGCATTGCAGTTAGTCGAAATAAAAACAAAGAAACGAGAAGATTCATTGGCAATTGAGAAAGAAATTCTCTCAAAAATATCAGTCATATTAAAACAATCCAGAAAAACGGCAAAAACTGAAGTCAAATTGACGCAAACGAAAAATACTTGCCTTCAAAAACTGAAAAATCTGTTCAAACACCACTTTCTGACTCCAATTACAAAACCGTTTCAAAAATCTCTCACCTTAAACTACTCGCTTTTATGATTTTGCGCTCTTTGCTGCTGCAGCCGGACAAATGTCACTAATCCAATTTGAATTCTCATTCACAATCAAAAAATTTTAAAAAAGTGTGAACAGATATTTTATAAAAAAGAGAGCGCACCTATAAAGTCTGAATTATTTCAATCGTACCTAAAAAGATACCTGAAACTCCCTTTAGTTATTTCTCTTTTAGTTCTATTTGATTTCTCTAGTGCAGTAATCTGTAGCAACAACAGCTAAATGATTAAATCAAAATACTCCAAAATGTTGAACAAGCATCATAAAGCTTATAATTTTCTATGAATACAGAAAAAATAACGCAAAACAGTTTGAAATCAGTAGAAAACATGATTTAAATATTAATAATTTTTGATGATGAAGCAAAAATAAAATATAATTACTCAATAACGGTACTCAGCTCATGGTTTTCATGGTTTTTATGCCTTTTGAAACATTTGTTTTAGAAAATCAATGAATTTTTGAGCGTTGTCATATTTCTGTCAATAAATAGCTGAGTCACTGAAAATACTGGTTGTTTCTTCTTTCTAACTTGACAAAATTCAATTTCTATAACGGTTTTTCTTTCAGCTAATTGTTTCTGATTTTTATACTTCGCACTTTTTTTTTTAAAATTGCGATTTTGGATATCTGTAAGTTTTCGAGTTTGTTCTTTGTTTTCTTGCCACAATATCAGACTATTGTGAGGTACCATTGGCGCTGAAAGATTGCGCAATTAAACTTATTTAATGTTCTCACTGAATAGATATAACGGTATCAATCACATTTTCTTTCAAAAATATTTGATATTTTAAAACAAATTTTTGCCTGTCTTTATCACTTTTTTGTATTTGTACGACATAATCTTGATAAATACAGGTCCGAATTGCTTCCTTAAGTGGTTTAAATTAACAGTTTCTAATCGCTTTCTCATTTATGCATCAGGAAAAATAATTGAATCTTTTCAATGTTTTCAGTTGATTCTCAATGGTTTTTATCATTTAGAAAATAATTGTTTTCAAAAACGGATTTTTTCCGTTTAATTTGACTCTTTTTGCTGCTTTTTTCAAATTGTTATGAAGTTCCTTAGTGACAGGTTTGATATCTTTTAGTAATTAACAGGATAATTTGTTTACTTAAGATGTTTTCGGACGCCATTTTGATTTCGTTATTGTTTTCTTTCAATTATAAACATTAAGTTTTCATTGTAATCAATGTTTGTTTTATTTGACCTATACGTTTCTCATAAAGTCATTAACAGCAGCTTTCTTCTGCCCTCTAAACCAGCATTACTTTATTCAATTAGTGGTTTGTTGAAAATATGTGAACTTTCGAAAGTTTTCTATCTCCTCCTTTGGTAGACCATTAAGTCAAAAATGCGGATGAGCGGGGTCAAAACGTTATACGCAAACGCACATTACCGAACTTCCTTGCTTAGATTGTAGATTCCAAGTTTAAGGTCAGTTTGAACAAAAAAATTTTTCAATACGAAATGTTCAGAAGCAAGAAAAGCAGATTAGCTAAATAAGATTTTATTTTCAAGTTTCGTTTTTTTTTAAAAATGTCTTATAAATTCTAACTTCGGCTGGTGAATTTGATGTTTTCACTTCTGCATGCACCGTCATAAAACACAAGTTTGCCTTCGTTTGTCAGTACCAGTTTCGTTCCAGCTTCCAGAGAGAGATGAAATGAAGCCTGTCAAACATACAACACATTCTGATGGGAAAATTTATTATAAACTGCGGGTAGTTTACCGAGTAATTGCACGTCAATTGTTCTTTAATGCAACTCACCTAGAATTTGCATGCAAGCAGTTCTTGCACTATCTACAATTCTAGGTTTTATTATACTGTGCAGTTAGGCCCCTCTTAGAATTCTGCCTTTTAAGGAAAACCCTAATTAACTCTATCAGCAGATTTTACTCTGCCTGCGGCAATGTCCTGCTCAGAATTGGGCGTTAAACCCTACAGCCGCCATACCTCAACCTCAATTAATTTGGAGAGGATCGAAAATGGGATATTTTTTAATTCAATCATATCAGCACTTCCGAGTCTAGGTTACAAAAATGTTCCGTCGGATTTGTTTAATCGATCAGTTACGAGATTTATTCGAGGTATCTGCTTCTCTTGAAAAGTAAATTCATACAACGAAAAGGCTTGTTATAATCAATCGTCTATGCATGAAATACTCGTTAGCCAAATTCTATGCACGAAAAATTGTTATGTAAAACAGATGAAAAAGAATGAATAAGCAACAATGTCGACTTTACTTCAAGAAAGTCTTTATCTAGACTTATTTCAAAAAAAAATTGAACCTACGCCTGTTGTTTCATTGTAGAGAACCAAAAATCCAAATGTAGTAATTTTCAGAGAGCTCCATTGCCAACCCGGGCCAACTTGGTGATCATTAGCGACAAAATCAAATAGCCCGTCTGAATTGTCAGAAATGTTCTTCATAACTCGTGCACCGCGAGTCTCAAAGTTATCAAAACTAAGGAGATATTTCCCATTCCTTGAAGTGTAATTGCCGCTACTGACTTCAAGAGCACCATCGTAACGATGCAGGATCCGCGTGGACAAGCAGTAACTCTTGTAGTCGCCGAGGAATTTCACGAAGTAGCCTTCGACTGGGTGGTTCCACGGAAGGTTGTAACCAACCCGCACTTCGAAAAATTCTTCATCATTGGGGATATTAAACACGAATTTCAATGGGAATTCCGGGTCAGGGGATGTTGGAAGATCTGACAAATAATGGTAATGAAAAATTGTTTAAATAATTGACTTGTGCCATTTTTGAGGCAAATTTGCTTAAATGCATGCCTTTTCATTAACTTTGCGTACGTGACTTGCACCTCAGCCTTTTGCCATTAATACATTACATGCAAATAAAAAAAATTTTCTCAGTTTTCTGCCGTTTTTAGTTATTTAAATTATAATGATTATGCATTGATTCATATTAAAATCTGAACGGCGTAAAATCTTGACATGGACGCCTGCTTTCCTCATGAGAAATGCAAGCGGCCTTGTCACAATTTTACACAGTACTGATTTTAATAGGAAATGACATATAATCATTCTAACTTAAATTACTAATAAAAATGGCAAGAAAATTCAAAAATACTAAGAATAAGAAATATACAAAAGTCCTCTATCAGCACTCAACAACACTGATCGTCAAAAGTTAGTTAGCACCCCCTACCTTTACTCTGAAAATAATTTTTTGCAACACTGATCGCCTACGCTAGTGGTCTTGCTTATCAGTGAAGTTGGGAAAATATGAAACCATAATTTACCAGATGCATGTATACTTGATGAACTCCATCCTAGTTTTAAGTGGAAAAAAGTATTCGCGAGATCATAGTTCATTCATATTTTATCTCTGTCTAATCTTTAACGCAATTGCAAACTCGTTCATAGTTGAAAAAACTTAAAAAGATTTCAAGATTTATATCTTGAGACAAATTGGGTTTCCGGTTAAATTTAAAATTATTTTTCATCTAAATCTTAGAAGTACGCTAAAGCAGTAGCATAGCGGATCAGCGTTTTGAAAAATGAATTTGAAATTTGATTACAAGTAGGAGTAAGGTTTTGTCAAAAATTGAATTTTACTTCATAAAACCAAAAGGGTGCTAATTTGTTTCAACACTCATGTAAATTTTCTAATGCATCAGGTCTGAAAACTACATCTCAAAAAGTTTTGGTTGAATTTAGCGAGTAATGAACGTCATGAATAAGTTCAAGCCTATTCCAGTGTGAGTAAATGTAGAATTTTTGTTATTCCAATTAGATACAATAGCCGTTCGATGGCATTTGAAGTAAAATTAATAAAATCCTTACCTGATATCTGCGAGATTTTAAAAAATTCAAAAAAAGTAGACTAGACAAATCTTCATTTCCGAATTAAAGAATTAAACGAAAAAAACTTGAATGTCAGCATCCAGAGAACAACATATTTTAATAGTCATCATACCAATAAGAACGCGAAATAAAACAATAAATTATAACAAACTCACCTAATATTTTTGAATACATTGTTTCTGTAAGACCGGTTGATTAAGTCATTGAAACTTATATAAAGATTTTAAGGAGTGGTTTATATAATAAGAACGTAGACACAACGTTTGTAGAAAGAGAAGAATGAGAGACAGAGTAAAAACGACAAGAGGTAGAAAATTTGGCGACATTAGATATGCACCAAGCTATTTGAAAATAAGGGACATAAATTTCGTTGAAAGAATAACAATATCGTCCAATGGCATGTCCATCAAAACATAAAACATCTGCTTATTACGAAGCACTAAAAATTTTTCAGAGGTACAGGGGCGACATCAAAAAAAAATGAATTCGGATCTCGGAAAAACATTGTTTCTAAGGCAAACGTTAACTCCGTATTAAAACTTTTAATTATACTAATCTTTTTCCCATATTGATTAAAGAATGAGAGCTGTGAAAAGTGAAGCAAGAGAGTAGAAACCAAATAGACTGGAAAACCTGATAAAATCTTTAAAAAATTGTATTGAAAAGAAATGTACCGTGATTCATTTTTTGGTTATTCCCAATGTCTCGGAGGTCTGTTATTTTTAAAACTGACAACTTCAGCAAAAAAAGAACCAGCATTAAAAACTAACAGAAATCAAAGTCAGAATCTTTAAAAGCGTTACAGGTGAATAAAAACTTTAACTAGAGTAAACTATGCCTCACTAGGGACCTAGGAGACTTTTCATTTGAAAAATTTATTTCGCGGACAAAATCAGCAAAAACGAGCAAATACGGCCAAATCTTACAAATACGGACAAATCTAACAAAAAAGAAATACAGGAAAATCTAACAAAAAACACTGATAATTGTATTAAAAGAATATAGTTATAAAGCCATTAGAGTCGTTATATGTACTTTTAAAATTCACTAAGATAACAGAGGCTGTTTTAAAAAAAATCAAGGATTTTTTATTTACTGGGCTGGTTAGAAAAACAAAAAGCACTACAAACGTACAGCAAACTCTAAAAAGAACAGTCGATTTTTGAATATATTTTGTCAAAATTGCTTAAAAAGTTTGATATGAATTATAACTATTAAGTGGTTTCATTTTTGACTCATTAGGAAGCCAGTGAGACATGCCACTAATGGAACTAGGTGACAGGACTGCAATAGACCTACAAAACTTGATAAGACTCGCAATTTGAGGGTTTTTTTAACACAACTTTTTGCAAAGTAGTTAAAACTTTTAGATATGAAAGGAAACTGTAAAATAGTTTGTATAATGCCTCATTCGAGAGCCACAAGAACATATCATCAACGCAATTGAATGGCAAATAACAAAACGAAAATCAAATACGAGAAAACTCGAAAAATCAATATTGTTTTTTTTAATAAAAAGGAAGGGTCAATTTTGTAACTACGTTTGACATGAATTGAAATAAAAATGTTACTTTTATCTCATCAGAGAGCTATTGATTGCTGTCATAACGGATACCAGGACAACAAAAAGAACTAGAAAACTGGATAAGCATAAAAACACTGATAAAATCTCTGAAGGAGTTGTAAAGTCTAAAAAAACTCATGTCAGTTAAATCATTACATAGTTTATATTACTTCTCATGTTAGAGCTATTGAGACGATTCAATGATGAGTTTATGAGACATCGCAATAAAAAGTTTGAAAAAACGCTAAAAGTTCCGTATATTTCAATAAAAACAAACAGTGTTTTTAGGCTATACAGTTATATAAAACATTATCTGTCTTTCGAAGAGTTAAAAAGTATTAAAAAACGAAGAATTAACAACATTAGAACTTTTGGATCATCGAATTAAGGGCATTGCAGTTAGTCGAAATAAAAACAAAGAAATGAGAAGCTTCATTGGCAATTGAGAAAGAAATTCTCTCAAAAATATAAATCATATTAAAACAATTCAGAAAAACGGCAAAAACTGAAGTCAAATTGACGCAAACGAAAAATACTTGCCTTCAAAAACTGAAAATCTGTTCAAACACCACTTTCTGACTCCAATTACAAAGCCGTTTCAAAAATATCTCACCTTAAACTACTCGCTTTTATGATTTTGCGCTCTTTGCTGCTACAGCCGGACAAATGTCACTAATCCAATTTGAATTCTCATTCACAATCAAAAAATTTTAAAAAAGGGTGAACAGATATTTTAAAAAAAGACAGCGCACCTATAAAGTTTGAATTATTTGAATCGTACCTAAAAAGATACCTGAAACTCCCTTTAGTTATTTCTCTTTTAGTTCTATTTGGTTTCTCTAGTGCAGTAATCTGTAGCAACAACAGCTAAATGATTAAATCAAAATACTCCAAAATGTTGAACAAGCATCATAAAGCTTATAATTTTCTATGAAGACAAAAAAAATAACGCAAAACAGTTTGAAATCAGTAGAAAACATGATCTAAATATTAATAATTTTTGATGATGAAGCAAAAATAAAATATAATTACCCAGTAACGGTACTCAGCTTTTGTGGAACGGTCGAAATTACCTTGCTCTAGTTATCTACTCCAAATAAGAGCTAATTATCAAAAAATACCTCATTATCGTTTTTCCAGCGATTTTTGTAAGGTGGTCTTAGGGTAAATTAATAAACTGCAAAAAATGCTTTGAAGCAAAGAAATTTTGTCCATTTTAGTTATTTGTGATTTAGAAAATATTAAATTGAGCCGTCACTAATTGAGCATTCATTAGTGTAAAAACGGTCGACCAAACCTGGGCTTTTTTGAAAAAAAATGGTTTGCATCATAAAAGAGTTATTATATTCGTACTAACAATGAGACTCTTTTACTCCATTTCCGAAGAAGATGTTTAAATCCACTCGTTTACTTTCAAGCGTTTCGTAGTATTCGCGTTCCTGTACGTAACATGCGACCTCAGTATGCTTTAAAGTTGCATCCCATAAGCAGCTGGATATGTTTGGAGTCTTCCACGGGACAAAGAAAGGCTGTTTCTGTGATAGGAGAGAGCCGCCATCATAGTTCATTCCGATCACTACATCATACCGTTTAAAGTCGATTTCATCAGCGCCGAAGTGAAATTGACATTTTGAACCTTGCTGTTTGCAGTCTTCTAAGTAATCACAAAATGAATCAATCTTTAAACTCCTAAAGTGAACCATAGAACACATCCAGGATCGTTGTCGTGATTTTCAGCAATTATCAGACTTAAGCTTCTTCATGAAAAGGCTCTATCGAGAGGTTTTTATAATTGACTGATCATTAGCGCAAATCTCAGCCTGAGATGGTTTGCAGCCTCGGGGGAAAGGATATTTCTTGGAGGAATTCTGTCTGAACTCGGCCTAAATAGCCTATGCAATGATTTTAACTCGACTTTAGCCACCAGTTAGACTTTACCTCATCTCAGTTAATCCAGGGTGTAAGAGAATGTAGATAAGGTTCAATTACATTGTTCTAGACAGTTTAGTTTGGTAAGTTTTTATATCAGTTTTAAGTTGCGGGAACAACCAACTCGTTTTTGGTTGCGATAAGGACAAAAGTCAATGTTTTTTCAAGTTTTACTTCTGACTTGATTGTTGCACGACACAGGGTGAAGTTTTGCTCGACCCAAAATGTCATGTTCGACTTTTGCCTCACCCAAATTTTTACACACTTTTTCACACTGGACATTTGCTTGACCCAAAATTGAATGTTTGATTTTTCTTGACTCAAAACATTGAACAAACAAATTTGGGTGGAGCTACTATCAAATCATGCGTCGAGGAAAAGTGATTCAATTTCATAAAATTTACGCTTGATATAACCAACGTAAAATTACATTTGTATTTTTAACTACCAGAAACATTGCGGCGAAGTACAGGCGGAATCGATATTCAAGAAAACTAGGCTGTTCAAAAAATCTTACACAAGCCAACACTGCAGCATACTGTAGCCAATATAGCAGAAAAATTGTCAGATTCCAGCAAAAAAAATCTGCGTCTTCTTAAAACTAACCATTTCCTCTTCAGTAAAACAAGTCTATGTGACGGAAATTTGACAGGGAGTTCTACAAATGATCAATCAAGCTTCAATTAGTTGAGAAAGTTCTGCTTCTCGAATCTCAAGATAACAACATTAATCTAACGCAGAAAAAATTGAAGATTATACCAGAATCGAACAGTATAAAAACGCACCGGAACAAACAAACCAATTTGAGTTAATTGTTAGCAACTGGGTGTAACACAAAAAATATGAAGTTAGTTGCACATAATTTCCCCGCAGCCCTAAATTATTTTATTTAAAAAATTCAGGTTTCCTTATCGTGCAAACTTTTTTTCCTTTTTCCGCTGGTAAACTGCAGGAATAAAACTCCAGTGGAATAGTTTTCATATTGTAAAAATATTTTTTTTGGTCTGAGATTTTTATTTGGATTGCACCTTATTGTTTTTTTTTGCTCTGCGTTCTCTAAGACATAAAAGCACAACACAGCAATGTATTGTGGAAACATTGGAAAATGAAAACTTACCAAATGTTTGCGTTTTAAGGGAACTGTTCTCAAACTCCATGAACATTTCATGAAACACGCCATCGTAAGGGAAAACCAATTTCAGGTCCTCTAGCTTTCCAGTTTTTGGACTTTCTACCTCCGTGATGACGTTCTTCTCTGAAAACGTGAGGTTCACTTTCGGTTTTGGAACATAAACGAGTTCCGTAGTCAATATCTGATCAACTCCATCGTGAATAGGGGTCACTGTATAAGATTCCCTAATTCCTCGGTGATCAATGTTTTCTATAGTGCAAGGTTTCTCAAAGTGATTACAGGTATATCCTGTATGTTGTCCTGTAGATTTAACATTTACAGTTGATAATGGACCAATCTCTGTATACTGTAAATACAGATTATAATCTGTGTCCTGTTCGTAGAATTGAACGTCTGTCAAATTTGCGACTGCTACTACGAAGCTAAGACTGTCGCCGCTTTGATCATCGAAACCAATAATTGCCACTTTGATAACAGCTTGATAAGTATCTCTACCTAAAAGCAACCTCACTGTTTTCTGAAAACCTTCTTCATAGCAGTTTTCTGTTCCAGTTGTATGAGTCAGACAAACTTCCAGTACTCGACCATATCCCGGAAGAAATAACTTCAACAGGGTCTCATTGGTAGCTTCATTGTAATTCTGCTCCAAAAGTTCTGGAGTTCCTGGTTTAGTAGCCACTGCAAGATACGCTGGGTCACTTTGCAAACTGTTTTGAATCACGACAGCTGAGACGTTTACGAATGTTCCTGGCTGCAAATTTTTGAACTCCCAGCTTGTCCTTGTTTTGTCCCTGCAAGAAATCGAATCTGCGGGGTTGATCTGAAGTTCCGGTTCCGTTGAAATGTGAACACTTTCGCAATTACTGATGTTGGTATGGATTAAATGCTAAATGATTAAATCAAAATACTCTTGGAATAGTTTTCATATTGTAAAAATATTTTTTTTGGTCTGAGATTTTTATTTGGATTGCACCTTATTGTTTTTTTTTGCTCTGCGTTCTCTAAGACATAAAAGCACAACACAGCAATGTATTGTGGAAACATTGGAAAATGAAAACTTACCAAATGTTTGCGTTTTAAGGGAACTGTTCTCAAACTCCATGAACATTTCATGAAACACGCCATCGTAAGGGAAAACCAATTTCAGGTCCTCTAGCTTTCCAGTTTTTGGACTTTCTACCTCCGTGATGACGTTCTTCTCTGAAAACGTGAGGTTCACTTTCGGTTTTGGAACATAAACGAGTTCCGTAGTCAATATCTGATCAACTCCATCGTGAATAGGGGTCACTGTATAAGATTCCCTAATTCCTCGGTGATCAATGTTTTCTATAGTGCAAGGTTTCTCAAAGTGATTACAGGTATATCCTGTATGTTGTCCTGTAGATTTAACATTTACAGTTGATAATGGACCAATCTCTGTATACTGTAAATACAGATTATAATCTGTGTCCTGTTCGTAGAATTGAACGTCTGTCAAAATTGCGACTGCTACTACGAAGCTAAGACTGTCGCCACTTTGATCATCGAAACCAATAATTGCCACTTTGATAACAGCTTGATAAGTATCTCTACCTAAAAGCAACCTCACTGTTTTCTGAAAACCTTCTTCATAGCAGTTTTCTGTTCCAGTTGTATGAGTCAGACAAACTTCCAGTACTCGACCATATCCCGGAAGAAATAACTTCAACAGGGTCTCATTGGTAGCTTCATTGTAATTCTGCTCCAAAAGTTCTGGAGTTCCTGGTTTAGTAGCCACTGCAAGATACGCTGGGTCACTTTGCAAACTGTTTTGAATCACGACAGCTGAGACGTTTACGAATGTTCCTGGCTGCAAATTTTTGAACTCCCAGCTTGTCCTTGTTTTGTCCCTGCAAGAAATCGAATCTGCGGGGTTGATCTGAAGTTCCGGTTCCGTTGAAATGTGAACACTTTCGCAATTACTGATGTTGGTATGGATTAAATGCTAAATGATTAAATCAAAATACTCCAAAATGTTGAACAAGCATCATAAAGCTTATAATTTTCTATGAAGACAAAAAAAATAACGCAAAACAGTTTGAAATCAGTAGAAAACATGATCTAAATATTAATAATTTTTGATGATGAAGCAAAAATAAAATATAATTACCCAGTAACGGTACTCAGCTTTTGTGGAACGGTCGAAATTACCTTGCTCTAGTTATTTACTCCAAATAAGAGCTAATTATCAAAAAATACCTCATTATCGTTTTTCCAGCGATTTTTGTAAGGTGGTCTTAGGGTAAATTAATAAACTGCAAAAAATGCTTTGAAGCAAAGAAATTTTGTTCATTTTAGTTATTTGTGATTTAGAAAATATTAAATTGAGCCGTCACTAATTGAGCATTCATTAGTGTAAAAACGGTCGACCAAACCTGGGCTTTTTTGAAAAAAAATGGTTTGCATCATAAAAGAGTTATTATATTCGTACTAACAATGAGACTCTTTTACTCCATTTCCGAAGAAGATGTTTAAATCCACTCGTTTACTTTCAAGCGTTTCGTAGTATTCGCGTTCCTGTACGTAACATGCGACCTCAGTATGCTTTAAAGTTGCATCCCATAAGCAGCTGGATATGTTTGGAGTCTTCCACGGGACAAAGAAAGGCTGTTTCTGTGATAGGAGAGAGCCGCCATCATAGTTCATTCCGATCACTACATCATACCGTTTAAAGTCGATTTCATCAGCGCCGAAGTAAAATTGACATTTTGAACCTTGCTGTTTGCAGTCTTCTAAATAATCACAAAATGAATCAATCTTTAAACTCCTAAAGTGAACCATAGAACACATCCAGGATCGCTGTCGTGATTTTCAGCAATTATCAGACTTAAGCTTCTTCATGAAAAGGCTCTATCGAGAGGTTTTTATAATTGACTGATCATTAGCGCAAATCTCAGCCTGAGATGGTTTGCAGCCTCGGGGGAAAGGATATTTCTTGGAGGAATTCTGTCTGAACTCGGCCTAAATAGCCTATGCAATGATTTTAACTCGACTTTAGCCACCAGTTAGACTTTACCTCATCTCAGTTAATCCAGGGTGAAGTTTTGCTCGACCCAAAATGTCATGTTCGACTTTTGCCTCACCCAAATTTTTACACACTTTTTCACACTGGACGTTTGCTTGACCCAAAATTGAATGTTTGATTTTTCTTGACTCAAAACATTGAACAAACAAATTTGGGTGGAGCTACTATCAAATCATGCGTCGAGGAAAAGTGATTCAATTTCATAAAATTTACGCTTGATATAACCAACGTAAAATTACATTTGTATTTTTAACTACCAGAAACATTGCGGCGAAGTACAGGCGGAGTCGATATTCAAGAAAACTAGGCTGTTCAAAAAATCTTACACAAGCCAACACTGCAGCATACTGTAGCCAATACAGCAGAAAAATTGTCAGATTCCAGCAAAAAAATCTGCGTCTTCTTAAAACTAACCATTTCCTCTTCAGTAAAACAAGTCTATGTGACGGAAATTTGACAGGGAGTTCTACAAATGATCAATCAAGCTTCAATTAGTTGAGAAAGTTCTGCTTCTCGAATCTCAAGATAACAACATTAATCTAACGCAGAAAAAATTGAAGATTATACCAGAATCGAACAGTATAAAAACGCACCGGAACAAACAAACCAATTTGAGTTAATTGTTAGCAACTGGGTGTAACACAAAAAATATGAAGTTAGTTGCACATAATTTCCCCGCAGCCCTAAATTATTTTATTTAAAAAATTCAGGTTTCCTTATCGTGCAAACTTTTTTTCCTTTTTCCGCTGGTAAACTGCAGGAATAAAACTCCAGTGGAATAGTTTTCATATTGTAAAAATATTTTTTTTTGGTCTGAGATTTTTATTTGGATTGCACCTTATTGTTTTTTTTTGCTCTGCGTTCTCTAAGACATAAAAGCACAACACAGCAATGTATTGTGGAAACATTGGAAAATGAAAACTTACCAAATGTTTGCGTTTTAAGGGAACTGTTCTCAAACTCCATGAACATTTCATGAAACACGCCATCGTAAGGGAAAACCAATTTCAGGTCCTCTAGCTTTCCAGTTTTTGGACTTTCTACCTCCGTGATGACGTTCTTCTCTGAAAACGTGAGGTTCACTTTCGGTTTTGGAACATAAACGAGTTCCGTAGTCAATATCTGATCAACTCCATCGTGAATAGGGGTCACTGTATAAGATTCCCTAATTCCTCGGTGATCAATGTTTTCTATAGTGCAAGGTTTCTCAAAGTGATTACAGGTATATCCTGTATGTTGTCCTGTAGATTTAACATTTACAGTTGACAATGGACCAATCTCTGTATACTGTAAATACAGATTATAATCTGTGTCCTGTTCGTAGAATTGAACGTCTGTCAAAATTGCGACTGCTACTACGAAGCTAAGACTGTCGCCGCTTTGATCATCGAAACCAATAATTGCCACTTTGATAACAGCTTGATAAGTATCTCTACCTAAAAGCAACCTCACTGTTTTCTGAAAACCTTCTTCATAGCAGTTTTCTGTTCCAGTTGTATGAGTCAGACAAACTTCCAGTACTCGACCATATCCCGGAAGAAATAACTTCAACAGGGTCTCATTGGTAGCTTCA
This sequence comes from Convolutriloba macropyga, assembly GCF_964194025.1. Classification (NCBI taxonomy): domain Eukaryota; kingdom Metazoa; phylum Xenacoelomorpha; order Acoela; family Convolutidae; genus Convolutriloba; species Convolutriloba macropyga. Next base: position 73,507 of record NW_027452583.1, on the reverse strand, counting down.
TTGTAATTCTGCTCCAAAAGTTCTGGAGTTCCTGGTTTAGTAGCCACTGCAAGATACGCTGGGTCACTTTGCAAACTGTTTTGAATCACGACAGCTGAGACGTTTACGAATGTTCCTGGCTGCAAATTTTTGAACTCCCAGCTTGTCCTTGTTTTGTCCCTGCAAGAAATCGAATCTGCGGGGTTGATCTGAAGTTCCGGTTCCGTTGATATGTGAACACTTTCGCAATTACTGATGTTGGTATGGACGTGAACTTTGAACTCGGTTTCTTTTCCAATGTCCCCTGCTTCAAGAGTGGGTGGAAAAGGTTTCAGGTCAACATAGAATATCTTTGAATCCCCGACGTTACCGTTGTGTTCAGGGGTGAGTTTTATTTTATAAGTTCGCCCTTGATCCAGACCTGATATGATTTTGTGCAGATCTTTTCCATAGGGTACTTGCTCTTTCGTCGCATTGATGTCATCAATGCTGAACATAGTTATGGAATTTGCAACGCTAACGGTCCAGAAAATTTCAATGAAGCTGGAGCTGTTTATAAACTTGACATTTCGGATCTCTGGTTCCTCGCCGCCTGAAAGAATCTATTAATAATGCCCGGTGGAACTAATAATAATCTCCCGGTGTGTAGAATAAACCATAAGATTAATAAAAATTAGCTCAAAGTCAATGTAAAACAAACATCACTGCTCTTTTCGACTCAGCCCTTTGCGTTCTTTATTTCTGTTTTTCATCTCAAACTCATTGAATTAGGTTTTTCAATTAGATCTAATTTTTTGTATAGTTCATTTATTAAAATAGTGCTGCAAATTTTAGATACGCTGTTGGACAAATTTGACTGAGACTATTTATATAGCTTTACATCTTCAGGCAAGATGAGGTAGCCAAATTTTTAAAAAGCTTGAAATTATCATGATTCTCAAATTCTATATTTAGTCAAGTTCCAGAAGCTTATTTTCAGATTAGACATTAAAATTCGCGCTGGAAATACATAACACGTGCAAAATGATTGCGCAATTTGAGGGGATCTTTCTTATAAAATATAATTTATAATGAGGGGTCCACCGGAAACGATATGCAAAAACGTGATAAAAGTGCGTACTTCCCAAGAGGACAACTTCACATAAATGCGAGTTGTGAAGTAAAGATGGGTCTTTAGGAGGAAGCAAGTTGACGTGACGAGACAGTTTATTTGATTCGCAGCCAAAACCCAGCCACTGTCCAGGAAGCATTGAGTCCTTTACCACTCCACAGGTGTTTTCAGCTCCATCCTGATCAACAACTGTCACGCGAAGACCCGTCAAGTGGGAAACTGAAAAATTATCTAACATTGCTAGAAACTAGGCTGCTTAACTGTAAGTTCAACCAAAAAATTTTATTAGATTTCAAAAAAAGTTGGGACATGCTCGGATTGACAACCATACAAATTTCATACATGGAATTTAAGGAAACTTTAAGTATCAGAAATTCTAGTGTTCATTTTGTAGAAATTTTCTATAATATTTGAAGTTGCTTAAAATCGTTAGACCTGTGCAGCGAAATTAACATAGAGTGAAGCGCATAGTCGAGTGTATGGTTGTCACTTTTTCATCCAAAAGATGTTTTTATGCACTACTTAAAATTGGAAAGAAATTAACAGTCTGGTGTAAGAAGTGAGATTTAAGCGGTAGTTATGTGGGGAAAAACCTGCTTTCTATTTGCGGATAAAATTGCAATATGTGGGAAAGTTCTTGCAGTGCATTTGCTAACGAAGCGTGTTTTTTGGAAGTTACTATCCTTATTTTTTCACTTTTTGATATTTCATGCAGAATTTTTTTGGTTGATAAAACCATTTTTTTGGTAATTGTCAGCCAAGAGATTAAAAAATAAATGAACGAATTCAATCTGAATTCGATGCGTTCTGAGGCTCGGAAATTTTTAGCCTCACAACTGCAGTATAAAGAAAATTTGGGAAGCGGCAACTACTATATATAGAGAATTGTAGAACTATAGCAATGCATGCATCAGCAAGAAAAAATCATAAATTTGCCGTTCGTGGAAAATTGATAGCGTCTTTTAAACAAAATTTCTTTACTAACCTAAAAAAAGTTTTTTAGGAGAGAAAATTGTGAAAATATTTACAATACGATAAGCGACAGATAAAAAAAATAAAGAGCACATCATCAAGACAGCGAAGATCTACCGAACATCACATTTAGAACTCATAACGAACACGCCAGGGTACTTTCGAATGACTAACTTGACTGATTAGCAGGGCCCAAGAGGACAACATTGTGCACGTATTTGTGTTGCTCTACAATCAAGCTGATATTGGCTGGATCTGGATGAGAGGAGTTAATTATTTGAAAACATTCGGCTTCTTTTACACCCTCCCACCTGTCATACAACATCTCGATCTGAGCCATCATTGGTTCATGCGAAGTTACATTCAGAATCTCTTTGGACTTGATGTCGACTGAAAAACAAAGTGCATAAGAGTCAAGTTTTTAAGTTTGCCTGATTCAAAAATTCACTGATTTTAATTGTTAAGCCTCATACATTTAAATCTGAATAATGTTCCAAATGTAGAACTTAACGGATGATAATATAAGAATACGTGTCAAATAGCAGTCGAATATCAAAGGTATTTATTTGAACCAAAGGAAGGGAGAATTTAATTTCGAAAGCAGATGCAGAGCATAGAAACCTGTCGACACCAGATGGTTATTTTGCAAGATTCTGGCACAAATATAGAAAGTTAGCAGTTCGATTTTGAACGGGGTCTCTATCAAGAAATAAAGCGATAAGTTAAAAAAAGTTTTATACTATTTTTTTACTCGAAACCCATTCCCCCCCTCATTACAGCGCGCACGAGATCGGCCATTAATAAGACTACGGGAAAAAACAAACAACAAAATGAGCAAAAACAGAAACATTTTCTACGGCAAAAATTCAACATTTAAACTTAAAAGCACCTATTAACACCGTCGAAATACAATCAGATAAACCCTAACTATACAAATTAACTTCTTCGTTACTACAAAGCAGATGGGACCTTATATCAAGGAAACTAGGCAAAAAGTCGATAAAAAGAAAAAAATAGTTAGCCGAAACTCAAAAATCAACCAAAATTATTTAAACCAAATATTTTCAAACGTCTTGATAACCATTAGCTTTTAACAAAAAAATCTTGATACAATTACTGAAAAATCAAAACTCAACCAAAAAGTACTGTCTTTGGTTAGAATAAGCCAGAGAAACCGGCTAAAGATAAAGCAAAACAAAAAGGTTACTAGAAAGGTTGCTAAAACACAAATTATTGAAGTCATTTAAATCTTTCGCTTTAAATTTATGTTTTTTTATTTCAAATGTTAGTTAAACTAATTCAAGTTAAATTATTATGAAAAAATGATAAAATTTACCTGAGTTTCATTCGAAAATCAATGGAAACTGTTATTACGCGAAACTGATTATAAAAGAGAAAAGGAACAAATTTTGACCACCAACAAAAATTTTTTTTAAAACGTTTTTTGTCTAGATACTAAACATCAGTTACGACGTAATATAAATAGAAAAACTATCATTTGAATTAAAAGGATGATGAGAAATAGATTTAAGTTGAGAAACATAACAAAAAAATTAAAAAGTTTTAAAAAATATTTGAAAAGAAATATTATCATAAAATTTAAGACTATTTGCTGTAAACTTACTGTATTGGGAAACTTCATTTCTTCAACCATCAACCTCAAACTTACTAGACCTTTCGGCATAATAGGACTACATAAAGAATAAAAAGCTGGTGAAAACAGTAAAACGAGAAAAAAATTAGAAATGTATCAATGCCGTTAAAAACTGAATCACTCAGTAGAAACTTTTTCATTTTCAATTCGTTTTTCAACAAAAGTGGATCTTTTTTGTAACATTATGAATTCAAAAAATCGACAAATCAACAAATGTGAACAAATAATTTCAAGAACCACAAAAATTACGAGAAAAGCCGCAATATCAAAGCCATAAAATGTAAATCAATAGCTTTCAACGGAAGTCATTTAAAAAAAGTCAGAATAATTTGTGCCTCGATGGAAAGAAAAAATAATTTTTGTCATTCTTAATTCATCAATAAATCATCTTAATAAGTCGTATGACTATGGGAACGACAACAAATACAAGCAAAAACCAAAAAATAATCAATAGAAAAGTTTAAGAAGACAGTGTCGAAGCCATTAAAACCGTACGTTTTTCTTGGAAAAACTTTTCTATGATCAATTGAAGGCCTACGCTAAGCACATGGAAACTCTCAACAATAGGACAATGTGATAATATTTCAATGGGAACCAGAAGTATGAAAAAATAACCAAAACTTTAAAAAAATTGAAAAGTTTTAACATCGAAATCATTAAGACAATAGTCAGAAGCAAAAACCGCTTAACAGTTTAATTGTGGTTTGAGTTTGGTTGCAGTGGAAAAAAATTTGGCCCTGTTAATAGTGAGTCTGACATAGGAGTTCAGAAAAACAAGCTTAACATCTGTAAATGTTAAAAAAACATTTTTTCGAAAAATTATGTTTAAATTCTTAACAGCTATTAGCTGTGCACTCCAATTTCTGCATCGGTTCATTGACCACTTTTTAGGAAATCATTGCACTTTTTGTGAAAAATCTTCATGCCATAGGACTACAAAATTTTAATGAAATCTCAAAAAGAGTATCAAAGTTTAAATAAAAATTACGAAAACTGATAGTCGGAGTGATAAAAAATGAGTGATTCCTTGAAAAAGAATTATTTGTTCTTTGGGCACCATTTGAGTGTATATGAAGATTGTCAAAACAGAACCTTGATTTGAAAAATGACCGGTCTCTAAGTGACTTGGAACCGGTCTCTATATGAAATGGTTTTTAATATAACAGCTCTCAAATAGAAATCATTTTTTTGATAGAAAACTTCCCTATGAGACAAAAACTAGACTTTTTATGGCCTTTCGACTGTTAAAAACACAAAATCGTTTCATTTGTTTTATAAAATGTAATGTTCAATTAATATATTTAGAGAAAAAAATCTTAATTTGAATAAAAATTATGCTAAAAGTGAACAAAACATGCCAAACATCACTTTTTCACACAAAATTTTACACCTCAATAACTCCTCGAAAAAACTTAAATTCAAAAAAAATTTTATTCCGAAAACTATGTTGGACGAGCTTTTTACTGATACCACTCACATTTTTCTACGACGAATATATCGATCGGCCAAAATTGTCTGAACGAAAAAAAACCCATTTTAGTATATAGTTCCTCCCCCGCAAGTGGGGTCGGAACAAACATAGCAGGACAAATCCTGACGTAAAAATCATAGAATTTTTATTGACTAAACAAAAAACTAGACTTAGAACGGACTATGAGTGAATTGAGACCCATTTCCAAAAAAAAAACAGATAAAAAAATTTAAAAAAAAAACAGATAATCTATATCAAAATGCAGCATTTAAAAAAAACCGTTAGCGAGAAAAGGAATTTTGGATCACATAAAAGATCATTTCTAGAATGAACTATGAATGGATTGGGGCAATCATTTGGAAAAAATCCCATCAGGTTGCGGCGGGACCAAAATCACTAATCCACTTGACTTATAAAATAATGAATATGTGTGAACAGATCTTTCAAAAAAGATAGCGCCCCAATACAATTCAATTTCTTTGTAATAAAAAAATTGTAAGGTAAATTTGATCAACCACAAATAGCAATGATCAAGAAACAACTCGTCCAGTTTTCTTGTAGATAAGAATGAGACGTTCTCAGTTTGGGAACGTGCTAAGAAAACTTTGTTTACCATATCTGACAAAAGGAAAAATTCGTTCAAACGTAAGGTATAAAGTACCACATATCTGTTATTATATAACTGGAACCTGTAAATTTTTACACCGGTATAATATATCTCCATACACAAACTCCAGACTTCTATTTTATGCGTTTGCGGATGCTTGATTCTTTTAGAATCAATTGCTTTCCCTATCTTGGTTCTTTTTTGTTTCTCGACCATTTTTAACATTGAACTGCTCTCATCGTCTAACTATAAAAACGGTTGTAGTGCAAATGAAATTGAATTTAGATGTTCCAACAAATGCACTGAAATTAAAGAAACTTTTCTCATTGTTCAGAAAAACAATATTTACACTTATTATATAAAAATATCCAACATTTCAGATTTGTTTTTGAAGTGGTGGTTTTTCGAAATGTTGTCCTCATCAAAGTATAAAAGCATGATGAAAATGCATAATTTTGAAACCTAGAACAAAGCCTAATTATTTGACTTAATTTAACCCCACCCCAGATCATACTGACGGCTATGAACATGCTTCTTTTAATCTCGAAATACGCAAAGTCGCAGATATTGCTTCCCTTCGGAAACCAGATTACCTTTACTTTAATTGCGGATTATATTCATTTTTCAACATTTTTCCGAAAACTACTTTCACTCAATTGCAAAAATAGCTCCGAAGTGTTGTAAGAACAATCTAATTTTTAACAAGGAGGCTCGTTAATGTGCGTTCGCACATGATTTTCCGACCCGAGCTCATCTACAATTTTGAATTATTGGTCAACCAAATGATGAGATAACAAAAATAGACATTTGAGATTCAAAAAAAAATGTTCAAAAACCTAACTTTTTATTGAATTACACAATATCATGCCTGTACAGCGCTGACGAGATCTGCCATTAAAAAGACAACAAAATAAGCAAAAACAAAAGTTCCACGGCAGAAAACCAATAACTAAATTTAAAATGCACCTAGTAACAGCCTCAAAATGCAATCAGATAGAACTTTACCCACACAAATTTAATTTTTCCTAACTATACAGCAGATGGATGTTTTCCTTAATGAGACAATGTAACAAGTCGACAGAGAACAAAAAATGCGGTTAATATCAAAAACCAATCAACATTTTTGTGTACCAAATAATTTCAAAACTCTAAAAAAAACTTTGGCTTATAACAAAATTTTTCTTGATAAATTCAGTGAAAAGTTATTATGAAACTAATTGGACCTGTCTTTGCTTAGACTAAGCCATTGGAACGGACTAAAGACGCAGAAAATTTCAAAAAATTATGAACCATTTGCGAAAAACACAAATTATTGAAGCCATTAAAATCATTAGCTATTATCTGAAGGCCATGTTTTTTATATCAAATTTTGATTATAATAATTCAGCTAAAATTATATTGACAAAATAAATTAGTTCATTTGGGCCACATTTGAAAATCATTGGGATCTCTTATTACCAGAAAGTGCTGAAAGAAGAGAAAAAGAAACACAAATACACCATTCACAAAACTTTATGAAAACGCATAATGTCCACCAAAAAGAACAATAGTTACGACATAAAATCAGTAGACGTGTTAATTTTGGAAACTCATTGCATGGGACCTCTCAATGACGACAATAAGTTAAAATTTGACGAAAAGAACTACAAAAATTAAAAAGATTGAAAAATCTTTGAAAATGTATAATATCATAAACTTTAAGACTAATCGCTATAAACTCACTGTTTCGGGCAAAATCATTTTTTTATTTGTCAATTACAGATTTATGAGACCGGTCAGCATTTTACGGCTATCTAAAGAATTAAAAAAGCAAAAACGGCAAATTCAAAAAAAATTAAGCGAGAAAAGTGTCAAAGCCATTAGAGAATGAACTTTTCAGTAAACGCTTTTCTATTTTCAATTTATTTTTTAACAGCATTAGGATTGTTTTGATTGTCGCAAAATGAGTTCAAAAACAACAAATATAAACATATATTGAGAAAACCCCTAGTATCACAGCCATTAAATTCAATAGATTTCAACGGAATTTAATAAACAATCTAAAATCCGCCTCGATGGGAAATCAATGATTCATTCATTCATAAGTCATCCATAACTTATCACAATAAGCCGTATGGCAATGAAAAATACATTAAAACGACGAAATTTTTGAGAAAACAAGCAGTATCAACGTCATAAAATTCAATTGCTATAACAGAAGTCACTAAATACACTAAATTATGCCTCGATGTAATGCCAAGAAAGTTTGTCATTCAAAAGTCATCAATAGGACATTATATCTTGTCATTGACTATGAAATTAACATGAAATACAGGCAAAATCCAAAATTTCAGTAGAAAAGTGCGAAAAGAAAGTGTCGAACCCATTTAAACCATAAGTTTTTGCCTAAAATCTTTTTCTACGACCCATTTAACGTCCTATATAAACCAGTGGGAACTACTAATAATATGATAACGTAATAAGATTTCAAAAGGAACCAAAATTACGAAGAAAATATCAAAAAATTAAAAATAAATTAGGAAAAGTCGTGCATCGAAGTCAAAAACCAATAGTTAGAAGATAAAAATACTAATTAGATAATTTTTTGTGCAAGTAGAAGAAGAAGTTTTTCTGTTATTAATGAGACTGACTTACAGTTCACGAATATAAATTTAAGGTTGATTGATGTTCAAAAAAATTTTTTCAATAAAATATTTTTTAAGACTAAACAGCAATTAAATTCAATAGCTTTCAATGGAAGTCAATAAATACGCTCAGCTATGCCACGTTGCGAATTAAAAGACGTTTTTCAAGCTTAGGTAATCAATAAGACATCACAATATGTCTTATGACTATGAGAAAAAAACAACAAAAACAGGCGAGAACTTAAAGTTCTGCAGAAAAGTGCAAGAAGAAAGTGTCGAAGCGATTTAAACAAAAAGTTTTTCTTTTAAAGACTTAGCTATGATCCGCTTAGGTTGTTTTCGATGCCAATGAGAGCCATGAATATTAGGTTAACGGGATAAGATTTCAAAAGGAACCAATAATACGAAATGTCCAAAATTAAAAAAAAATTGAAATCTTGTGGCATTGAAGTCATGTAACCAATAGTTAGAACATAAAACCGCTACCTAGATCAAATTTGGTTGCAGTAGAAAAGATTGGGACCCTGTCACTACTGAAACTGACTCACAGTTCACAAAAAAAAGTTTACGATTAGTTATTATTAAGAAAGTTTTCAAAAATTTATTTTCAAATTCTTCACAGCCACTAGCTGTCCACTCAAAGCACTAGATAGGTGCACTTAATGCTCATTGCGAAACCCATTGAACTATTAGTCAACGAGTTTAGGCCATGGGATTCCAAAAATTTAGTAAAACCTCAAAAAGACCATCAAAATTTCATTTAAAATTTTGAAAATTGAGATACGAAACCACAAAAACTTGAGCGATTCCTCGGAAACGAATATTTTGTTCATTGCGCTTCATTTGATTGCAATTGAGGTTTGTCATTAGCGGAACCTTGGTATGAAAAGTGACTAGTCTCTAATTGACAAGAAAAAAATATGCAAAATTTTCTTTAAAAAAAAGAGCTCTCAAATAGAATTCGAATTTATTTTTTGATAGTAAATTTCCCCATGAGACCAGAACTAGTCTTTTTATCGCCTTTCGTGTATTCGGAACACAAAATTGATTTATTTTGTGGCCTGAAATGTAATTTTGAATTAACATTTTCATAGAAAAACTGTTAATTCGATCAAAAATTACGGTAAAAGTGAACAAAATTGAACCAAATATCCCGTGTTCTCATGAAACTTTAAACCTGGAATCTTTTTAATTTCGAATTCTACTGGATGAGCTTTTTAATGATACCACACGCATTTCTCTACGATGAATAATTCGATCGGCCAAAATTGTCTGAACAAAAAAAAACCCATTTGTATTTCATTTGAGTATATAGTCCCCCCCCCACAAGTGGGGTCGGAACAAAATTAGATTTTTTTCGACGTACTACTTTCAATTGAAGTAAAATACTCTTTAAATTAATTTAAGCAAAATCCGTTGTGAAACTCTCTCGCTCATATATCAACCTTGTAAAGCGAAATTCGCTTGCAAAATAGAGATCTTATTTGTACCAACAGCTACATAGAAACAGACTGCAACGCTCCATCAAAATGGAACTTGGAAATAACCATATTAATGCTGCCCGAAATATCGAGTCAGGCAAAAAAAGGTTAATGCTTCAAATTTTAATCGTTCATGTAAAAAGGTATTGTGAAAAAAACCCATTAACACCATCCCAGGTTGAGGTCCAGACCCAAATTGGTTTAAGATCAGACCCAGTCGAGCGCACACCCGTGTGTTCCCAGACCGAAGTTACAGGGTCTGGAAGGAAGTTCGAGCGCACTACAGTCTGGTCGATGATCTGGAGATGGTCTGATCAGAGGTCGATTTGGTCGGAAAAGTCTGATCATAGGCGGATTCGAGCGCACTTGGGTCTGATCAGAGCCGACTTCGAGCGCACTTGGGTCTGTTCAGAAATGTTTTCAAACGCAGTTTTGTCTGATCAGGGACCATTTCGAGCGCATTATTTTTTTTAAATTTTTTTGGTTTTTTTTACTGAGAGATGTTGACTCTTCCAAGAGGCAGCCACAAAGCATTGTTCTGATCAGAGACCCATCATAAATCCCAGAGCTCTGATCAGAAAAAAGGAGTCCAGCTGATAGCAGAGGCCGGTCCCCTTCAGAAGAAACTTTGATCAACTGGAGACCACGATGTTTCATATGGAAAGCTGTCTAAACTCATCCATTGAGTCAGAAACATACACTAAGCTGTACACTAAATAAAATTTGTTCTCAACAGTTGGGTTTCGTTTCCTTTAGCAATACTTTTATATTGATTTTTCCGTAAATTAATTAAATACTGCAAACATCGGTTATTATGAAATGAATATATTATAGCAAAATAAAGAGATTTGTTCGTAATTAAAATTTTGCTCTGATCAGACTATTTCGAGTGCGCTTGAGTCTGATCAGAACTGGTTTCGAGTGCGCTTCAGTCTGATCATAAATGGTTGCAAGCGCAACTAGGTCTGACCATAAATGCTTCGAGCGCAACTGCGTCTGATCATAACCTCTTCGAGCGCACTTGAGTCTGATCATAGTCTGATTAAGGTTTGGGCAGTGGTCTGAATTTGATTCTGGACCATGGTCTGAAGATGGTCTGATCAGAACACCTTCGGTCTGAAAAGTCTGATCAGAGAGACCTTTTGTGTCTCGAAAGTCTGCTCAGAGGTATTTTGGGTCTGGAAAGTCTAATCAGACAAAAATTTGGGTCTGGACCTCAACCTGGGATTCAAATTCAAGTCCAAGTAAACCAAAATTTCATATGGACAAGTCTCACACCCGTTTAAGTTTTTGAAAAGGCCTTTCCTAAATTTTATGGGAACAGACTGACGAAGGTGAAAAACGCGCAATCAGTTGAAGTAAAGACTTTGACATTGAACGGGAGCGCAAAGTTTCACTGACGAGTCTCGCGGTCCCACAACGTTTGGAGACGGATTTATTACTGTAAGTAGCGATAGTTACGTAAGGAAACAGAACAAAAGCTTTTTGTAATTAGGGCTCTTTATTTGTCGGTGAGACCACTAAAATTTATGGAGATAAGGTCTTCTAAACTTTTGGTTCGAGTTTGCATAACGTTTAAATTTTAGAACATATTGTGTCATATATTGCATATATGAAAGTATTATACCAGGGGAGAGCCAATCCGTGCAGTGAATAATAGCGATTGTGAAAAATAAGAGCAGTGAAAAATAGTTGAGAATAAGAGACAGTTGAAAAAGAGGATCGAATTAAAAGATGCTTTGCACTCTGATTTTACCAAAAAACGCACCCAAAGAAAGAAAGAGAAGAGGAACAGATTTACCTTCAAAAAAAAGAGATATTACATGGCGACAGAGATTAAAGCAGAATTTTCTCTGAATATTTAAATAATTTTCAGGGTTTAAACTCACCAAAAGCTATAGGTTTTCTCTTCCACATAAACGTTTTCAATAAAATGCAACAAACATATCTGACATAATTTTAATTCCTTTTAACCATTGCCAAACAAGTGTTTATTCATTTATTTTGATTTAATTTACAAATTTTTGAATGGATCCGGGAAATATTTTGCAAATTCAGTACCCAGAACCACCCGCACCACCAGCGCGGACTATCTACCCGGACCAATTATACCTACAGCAGGAGTTGCTATGCATCATGCTCCTATTCATGGTAAACAGTCTTTACCAGTACCTTTTATTAAATTTAGCGGTTTTACCCTCCGAAGATTATGCAGTTTTTGAACGACAATTTAGAAGTTCCATTGGTCTTTCTGCAGTTCCAAACGGCCGCCGACATAATTTCCTACATCTCAGATTACAAGAGGGAGCACTACAATTTTACGAACAGCTGCCAAATGCAGTATGAACTGATTTCGAAGAGTCTTTGAGACAGTTACGAGAAAGATATATCAATCCAGACCAGACAGCAATCCTTCGTCTTAGTTTTTCGGAAAAAAACTCAATACACAGTACACCACACCAGAGGATTACTTGACGCAACTTCAAAGAGTAGCAGCCAGAGTCTTTCCAGTTAATCAACAAAATTCATGAGTAATAGAACAGTTCCTAAGTGGAATGCCAGCGACAACCCGACAAAAATTATGCGAAATGGAAGAGCCAGCAATGACAGTGAATGATTTGTGCAACAGGGTAGCGCGAAATATAATGATCGAGAAACTAGTCCTTGAGAATGATTTTGCTACCGCGTTTAATGAAATCAATTCACAGCCAACTAGATCAGAAGATTTCTTTTTTCTACAAGCCCAGCAACAATCTCTACAGAAAACCCAACAAGCAATTGTTTCTCAAATAGACCAAATTAGTTCCCAACTGAAAAGCATGAAAGTACAGCGACAACAAGACAAAGCAAACCCAACTGAAAAAAAAAGAGTAGAGCCAGTTACAACCAACAACAACAGAACTACCATTCCCATGGTGGCTACCACCGCGGCGGTTAGTATAATTCCAGAGGAAACGGACGAGTAATCTGTCGAAACTGTGGCAAAAGGGGTCATTATCAAAAAACTTGCTGGTATAGAAACCCACCGCAGAGAAATACACAAATACCTTTCGAGCAGCAACAACAATCTTCTAGTGCAGTCAATCATTATTTTTATTCTACACAAAGTGAAACTTATTATACCCAACCATGAATAAATCAAAGGAGCAAAACCCACTGTTTTATATTCAAATTGTAATTGGAAACCTAAAGTTTGACGCTCTTGTCGACACTGGTTCTTTCGCTAATGCCTTGCCGATGAGAATTCATAACCAAATTGCAGACAGTATTGTATCCAAAACTCATCGCCAACAACCGAAATTTACACAGCAACTGGCCAAAAGCAACGATGTCTTTTCAGCACAGAGGCACCATTCAGAATCGGCTTGGCAGAATTCAAATCCCAATTTCTTGTAATCCAACGATTGAATACACCCATATTAGGAGCCCCATTTTTGTCAGAGAACAATCTTATGGTTGACATGAAACGAAAACTACTTCTAACGCCCGATCTAACTTTTACAATGCACGAAATACAACAAACGGATGGAGAAAAATCCGTTCGACCCACTGAACAGACTTTCAACGTTTGCACAAAAACGAAAACAACATTAGGCCCTTGTAAACAAGACCTCGTTGTTTGTCTTTGTGCGTCCAAAACATTCGAATTAGTAAACATTATTGATATAAGAGAGACCTTCGATTTCTTCAAACAAAATTCCGGAGTGTTCGTTACATCGACATTGAACCGCGTTGATGACAACAATCAGGTTCAGATTTCGTTCCTGAACACTAATTCTCACGAAGCGATCATACCAGCAGGTACAAGGGTAACAGCCTTCACAGTGCTTACACCAAAACAAGCAAATTTCATTACTCCTATTGACCCACAAACAGCAGCCCTCATTCAAACCAATCCAAATCTTTCGGATGAGAAAAACTTGCTCCAATTGAAGGGAAAAAGTATGCAGATTCGTTTTGGTTTAAAACGCCAGAGTTATGCGAAAACTGTGAGTTTTTAAGTGGAATCGAAAAAAGAATTTATGATGAAATCCTCGAGTGTAAAAGGCAAGCAGCAAAGAACCCTTTGGAAAAAGAGTCAGATTGCACTCAATTTCTTTTTCAGTTCTCCTGGGAAGAATCAGTTCTATCTGAACCTGCGAGGAAGTCAGTAGAAATGTTTCTTGTCAGCTACCATCACATTTTCGGTAAACATAGATTTGATGTGGGCTTGGCCTCAAATTTTAGCGTTAGACTGATACCTGAACATGATCGCTTCGTCTACTCAGCTTGTCACCCAGCACCAATACACTTCCGAGATGATATTCTAGTAGAATTAGCCCTGATGACATAATTTTGAATTGTAAAACCCCTAAGAAACTCGAAATACAGCAGTCCACTATTCTGCCAACGCAAAGCTTCTGGCAAACTTCGCATGTTGATCGATCTCAAGAAGATAAACCATTTAATTCGGCACGACTACGAAGGTCATAATTTTCCTATTTCGACATTAGCAGACGATGGAAATCATCTAGCAGGAAAAAAATATTCGCTAAACTGGATTGTAGACAAGCCTACAACTGCATACCAGTGGCTGATGAACTGTCCATTCAACTCTCAGCATTTATTTTGGAGCTAGGACGTACGCTTTTAGTCGACTAGCCAAGGACTAAGTCGAGCCCCAACGGCTTTCTGCAATTTTGCTCGACAACATTTAGACCCATGCATTACAAAAGATATCTGCTACCAGTACATGGACGATATTGGTTGCGGAGCAAGGTCAGTGAAAGAGCTATTGGAGAAACTTGATCAAATTTTTCAGTGCATCAACAAATCCGGTTTAAAACTCTCTCCCGCTAAATGTGAGTTCGGTGTTAAATCTCTTCAATTCCTGGGCAATCTAATTACGGCAAACGGTCTAACCCCCGATACAAATAAGTTGACAACATTTCTGAACGATCTAGAAATGCCCAAGACCACTAAACAAGTGAAAAGGATTATCGGGTTTTTGCAATTTTTGGCGCCTTCATTCCGAAGCTGCAACAGCATCTGCTACCATTTCACAAATTACTGAAAAACAACCAGAAATTCATTATAACGCAAGTGCATCACAAATGTCTCGATATTCTGAAGAAATCATTAATCGATGCAACCAAAATGTCACTGCGGTTCCCTTTGAAGGACAAACAGTTCGTGATAATGACCGATGCCAGTATGCACGCAGGGGATACGTCTTGCTTATCGAAGACTACACTCAAAAGGAGGGAAATGAAGAGGAAAAACGCCAATACGCACCCGTTATGTTCGGATCCCACGCGTTCAACGAAGCTCAACTGAAAATGTGCATTTACTGTAAGGAATTTTTAGCTGTCTACAATGCCTTCGAAAACTTTTGTCATATCATTTGGGGCTGCTCAAAGAAAGTTGTTTTTCTTACCGACAACCGAAGCTTGATCCATTTCTTTCAATCAAAACAAATACCACGTAATCTTTTGTTAATGGTGGACCGCCTCATGTCATACGATTTAATAATGGGGCATATTCCAGGAAAAGCAAATGCAGCAGCTGACTTTCTTTCACGAGTTCCTCAAAAACCAAACAAAGCAATCGAGCTAATGATCGGAAAAACATTTTCATTTCAACAGATAGAGATTGAAATCAAAATAAACATATCTTCCGAAACCAACGTTTCAGCTCATTCCAGTAAAGCTCCCATATTACCAAACGTTCAAGACACGGGAAACTCACAAAGCGTTGTATGTTGCCTCCAAAAAACAACAGAACAATAGTAAATATCAACGAAATTGAATTTTATCAAGTAGTGGAAACAAACAGGGTCAACCTGCAAATATCAGCAATTGCTACTGCAGACCCACTAAACAATTTTGATGACCTGGAGTGCACTAAACACCTTAACATTGCCGAGGAACAGAAAAAAGACAGAGAAATACAACAAGCTCGAAACTGGATTAATAACCGGAAATCGTTGCCGAGAACGAATTACTTGACTGTTTCTCAACGAAAATACAAAAAACAACTAGATAGACTTTGTGTCAACAACGATATTGTGTATCGGAAATTTTTCAATCGTGCCGGTCACGTGTCGCACAAACAGATCTTGGTCCCGAAACATCTTCGATATGAAGTGTTGTATCGCATACATAACAGCCCCGAAGCCAGTCATTGAGGCATTACCCAAACTGTTTACCTATTTCGGAAACACTTCTATTTTCCTGGATTTCAAGAGTTTCTCATCGACTACATAAAAAATTGCCTGACTTGTCTCCAAATTAAGCCAATCCAAAAGTCTCATCTAACTCCTCCACTTTTGCCAATTGCCAGTTTACAGAATTTCCCTGAAGAACTTTACAGATTGATGTTGTTGGAGCACTCCCTGTTTCTGGGGGATTCGAATACATTCTAACAGCAACCAACGTCTTAGGCGAATACCTGTTTGCTGTCCCACTGAAACACCCAGATGTCAAAAGTCTGGCCCAGAAACTAGTATCTATATTTCATCAACACTGCTACATTCCAGATACAATCTTATCAGAGCTTGGATCAGTGTTTACATCAAAATTGTTGAAGGAACTATCAGTCACTCTTCAGATTCAAATGAATCAAGCAACACTAAAGCACCCCCCCCCCCTCACCATCGGCCTTTTGGAACGATGCAGTTTTTAAGAAAAATTTGAAGGTGAACATCAACTCACAGGGTGTAATTTGGCAATATCAAATAGAAATTGCATGTTTCGCACATAATAAGAGTTTCAACAGCGAGTCAAGTTGCACACCAGCCCTACTGTTCCACGGCCTTCAACCAATGTCAGCATTTGAACAAAAATTTAATGTCGGGAAAACTATTGAAAAAACACCACAATGCTCAACTAGCCAAGAAATACAAGATCAGATGCTGCAGTACTATCAACTGCAGAAAGACACTATTGTCAACGACTACCAGAAACACCGATCTTATTTCGATCCTAAAACCAAAGCGTCACCCTTAGCCTTACACAGTTACCGCCTACTACTTGACCCCGAAAATCACCCATCTGCCGTCGACTCTACACGGTTTGCGCAAACCGAGCTGGATTCCTCTTTATCGGATTGAGGCTGTCTACACCCATTCAAACTATCTAATACTGCAATCGTGAACTAACGACACCCAATGCATTAATAGAGTTCAACTCCTTCCAATTAAACCCAAGTACAAAATACAAGATATTAGCTACACCAACCCAAAAAACTTTAATCTAGTCCCAATGCTAAATTTAAGCCTGATCCCGAACTATTCGACAACCTCCTACCGCAACTGCTGAAGCCACCACAGCAGACAGTTGACAAAAACTGTACGTGGAATGACGTTGAGTATGTTACTATTTTCAACCCCAGAGAAACGGTCCAAAAACAAAATAACCAACAGCCTCATACACAACCTGCACACGTTGTTCATCAACCAATGATTCCTGCTAACAACGTGGAACCCGCACTGCTTCTACTGATTACTCCTGCTTATGACATAGCCGAGAATACAAATCAACTACCAGTTACAATCCATGCACCAAATCAACCATCAGACAGCAATAATAGGACAATACCGCCTTTCCCCTACAGGACTCCTGCAGCAACTAGCGGAAGCAGCAGAGGAGCTGGACCTTACAACTCGAGGTTGTTATGGTAAGTTGCCAAATTGTGGCCACTACATTTTCTTGGATCCAAAACTGCGGTTCCTTGCAATTAAAATGAATAATCTTGAAATTAATTTAATTGACTTAGAAAATTTGTTAATTCATAGCATTCAAAGTGATCCGTTTTTTAAAATTATTCTGTCAGGAAACAAAAATTAAGCGCAAAACGTCCCCTGATATGTGCTCTTTGATTTATTGGAGCCCAATTTTCTCATTGGATCTCAAAAATACCAACATTGGCAAAAAGCTTAGATTTTGCTCAAAAAATTGTTCATATCCTTCGTATTCTCAGTGATCCGCTTTTATGATTTTTAATTAAATAAAAAAAAATGCTATCAATGGTTCGCAAAAAGAGTCTGCTAGAGCTTCTTGGAGCCGAAATTGAGATTAAGTTTCAAAAAATTGAGATTTCACTCATAACCTATACCAAACCTAAACATTTTCTCACTTCTTCCTTATTCAAGTGATCAGTTATATTTTAACTTTTACATATGAAAACTTTTACATCGCCTATCTCCATTTAACGCCCTTTCAAACTTTGTTGGACCAGTTCTCCGAAATAGGTCCGGAAAAACTTTGAAGACGAAATAATTCACTAAAATGCTTCTATATTTACCATAGCCTATACAAATTACTTACACTCAATGTGATCCGCTTTTATCAGAATTTCAATTACATAGAAAATCTCACATTTCCAGGGTCCTCTTAGTTGCCCTCAGTACTTTCGTGGATCTATTTTTTTTATTAGACTCGTTATTTTTTTAAAAAATAAACAAAAAGAAACAAAACAAGAGGCATAGAGTTCTTACCTGACAATGAAATTATGAAAATTCTTATCTGTTATTGTGACGTTTGCTCCATCATCCATATATAATTTTATAAGTAGCAGTTAAAATAATTTGTAATAAGAGAATTTGTAATATTGAAGACACGCTATTTTATTTTATTGCGATTTTTGTGAAAAGGGGAGTTGCAATTACTCAAGCTGAAATGTATTGAAAGGAAAATTTTTTATTTCCAAAAACAGCAAGAAGCAAAAAAAATATTTGACTAATCTTATGATGAAGAAGGGCCGGCACCAAAATTCAAACACTTTTTGTTCTTTTTGCTGACTTTTCCTGTATTTGCCTCCAAATCAATGTTAATAAAGTCAGCACCCATTTCAATTAGTGTTCTGAGGTGTCCAGTGGTTGCACTTTCCCTATAACTCATTATTTGCTGCCTGCTCCTGTTTACATGTTCATCCTCTTTTTCCAGCTGCTTTAGGTACTCTTATGTGCCCAGATTACCCAGTTTTTGCTTCCAACTTTTTCTATCCTTTTCCCCCAAAAACATAAATAGCGCTGATATATGCGTTTTCGTGTACTTCCGACACGCTTCCCAACCGCCAACAATTGTTATAACACCTAAACAGAATAAAACATAGTCAATTTCCTTATAATTAACATCATTGTAATACTTTGTTGTGTTTTTTCTTCGAATTGGATCTCCGTTTCACCTGTATTAAAAATAAGAACTGTGTGCACTGCTAATTCTGGCTGAACAATAACGTCCCCAGGCTGAACATAGTGCCAAGCACAATTTTTAAAGACACCGGTGCAATCATTTTCTAAATAAAACTTCAGGTCTTTTATGTTCTTTATTAACGTTTTCATCTGCTGCCCACTCCTTTTAGTTTTTGCGATTAGCCACAATTTTTTCTCACTGAATAAAAAAGCAAATAAATAGGCACCACCATACTCCAAGTGAGGCAACGTAAACCATTTTTGATTCGTCATTACAACATTCTCATGAAATTTTTTTCAGTCCTTTGAATACGGAGCAGCTGGATGAATAATTTAATTTGCCCGAACACATTGAATTTCCCACGAGACCATGCGCAAATTCATTCCCATTGTAATTGACATAATTTTCAAAATTAAAAAAAAATTATTTTAAACAGACGGATGTTTGTCAAAACTTTGTAAAACTTCCGAAATTGGAGTGAATATATTTGAATTGGAGGCTAAACTGGGCTGAGAAAGAGGAGATATTTGAGACGCGATTTTTCCCCCAAAATTTACCACATTTATTTTCTGTTCTTTCCACAATGCATGAAAAGGAAAGTTACCACTTTCTAGAGACATAGACAATTCAGGCTTCCATTCCAAGTTAGTTTGTAACGTTATTTGTTCCATTTCTCCGCAAAAAGGAAGTTGCGAAAGTTCATTAAGTAATTATGTTATCATTAGAAGAGTTACATATTTTGGAAATTGCAGATTACTTCATCCATTGCATTATTTTGGTCGATTGTTTCCGTATGACATTTTTTATCAACGTCACAAAATATTCCGATGACGCAATTTATCAACGTCACAACAGTTTTCCGATGACGCACTTTACCAACGTCATCTAAATGTCCCAGGTTGAAAACAAAATTGAATTAATTCACAAAAAATTCACTTTTTATTCAAAACAACTGATAACCAAAAATTATGACCATCGAAACTAAATCAAGTAGACCTCTCAGAACAATCTGAGACCCAGTAACAAACCATATAATTACCATCTGATCCTGATTAAAGCAAATTTGATTTTCAAAATTACCCTGCGATTCTGATTTAAAACAAATTTGATTTTGAAATTTCCATCTGATTTTGATGAAAAGAACCAAAAAGTCAGCTGAGACCTCCTTGAGTTATGGAACTTGTTATTAAAATGAAGGTATATTACCCGTGAAGAACTAATGATAAAAACCAAAATTGAGACCTCCCACGCAAGGGGACAGGGAAAAACTGGAGCAATAAATTTGATAAACCTAGATGAGATGAGCTCCTGATACAAAGAACAAAATTAGTTTTGCGAAAAAAGAAGCAGATTTCACCAGCATTTCATAATTCGTTTTAGAATAATTTTTCTCATCTCAGAAAAAAACAAAAATGTAATCCTAATTGCCGGCAACAAATTTCTCTTCTTTATTCCTATCCATATTATGTTTCCTTGCATTACTTTCTATCACTATAAATTTTGTTTCATTGTAATTGTTCTGAAGACTTAACTCTACTGAACGCGCCATCAGAAGTGTTACGTTTTTGGCTCAATATAATGAACTGGCATGTTTAATTTTGTTTCTATAGATTACTTCTTCCTTTTCCTTGTTATCTCTCCACCAACATCAAGCGCTAACACAATTACAAAGGAAGGAATTGGTTTTAATTTTCATCAGAAAGTATTACTCGTGGACAAATTCATAAATGTTCAGTTCATAGTTCCCTATCCTGTTATCGAAATGCAGCTACCGGAGATTTTAACTGCATCAAAAGACAAATTCCACGAATCTTGGAAAACACGAGCAGAACTTTGTCACGATCTAGCGTTTCCAGACCTAGAAGAACTGTACGCTACAGATCACCTTAATTTCAGGTTAGTGACAAAAATCATCGAAGAACATGGAAACGCACTTACTGACCTGAATTCAATCAAAAAGGACATGGAAAAGACTCTCGCCCTGCACAAGTATGCACCAAGTCAATCGTAATTATCAAGGCAGAAACGATTGCTCCCCTCCTTTTAGCGGGTGGAGACGCTACAGTTCCTGGCGCTGGAGTCTGACTAAGCACCAAAATCGGATGTGCCATCAAAGGAATTTTTGGTAATTATACAGAGTTTTCCAGGAGTGAAAAGGAAAATATCCGAAAAGGCATTCAGAGAATCAGAGAAATTCAGGATGGGTTCCAACAACTGACGACATCATCTAACAAAAAGTTATTTTGTCGGAAAACAACTGATTTCATTGAATGCAGTGACAAAACGCCTAACAGAACTTCAAAAACTCAACTCACAAAAAACTGAGGCAGAGTTTGATAGCATCAAAAAGGAGATGAAGGGTCTAACAAATTGCGTTCAAGGTCTACAACTGTCAGGGAAGGAAAACCTACAGTTCAGTGAATCTCTTGCCTGGTTGCTGATGCTGCAAACAGAAAAAAAAGAACTTCAGGACAGCAACTTATACATTCCGCTCAACTTTGTTGACGGCGTTCATGACAATGACTATTGAGTTTCTTCCTATCTCGCTTGGCCCAAGTGAAGACCTAGAGAAAGTCCTTGTCTCTGTTCAACGATCATTGGGAAATGACGACCAAATTTTGAGCTTGGCAATACCAATAAACAAATTTCTCACGTACTATGAGTCAAAATTGCTGCGTGAAGTCACAACCAGTGATCTCGGACTAGTTTTCAAAATGGCAATACCATTAGCATCACGGGAGACTGTTCTAGAAGTTTACGAAGCAATCTTACTGCCTATGCCACAGTCAGAGTCCGACAACAATCTGGCCATACTGTGGCGGACGGAATCAAAATAAATTGGAATCTCAAAACACAAATCCAAAATAGCTCTACTTAATGATGAGGATCAGAATCAATGCATTGGATCAATTAATTATGCTATCTGCGATCAAGCGTTTCCCATGCTGAAAAAAGGAAGCAGTTGTCTCGCAACTTTATTTGTATATCATGACTCGAACACAGCTTTCCAATATTGCGATATTGATTTTCAGGCTCTACCAGTTCAAGAGAAAGCAATCAATATTGGGTATAGCCGCTGGCTAATGCTAGCAGCGTCCTCCAACTACCAACTCATTAAGTCGAACCACAGTGACTCGAACCCTCTCAACAGTATTATTTTTCAAGGTTGCAAGGCATGCAGTATATCATTGAAATGTGGAGAACAAGTTGAGGGACCAAGCTTCTTGATGAAAAGCGACGCAAAATCTTGTGCGAATATGCCTTCATTGCGAATTGATGTGAAGCCGCCCGCAGCTATTGATCACTTATTCAAAGCGCTACCACCCTGCGCAACTTAGTGAACTACGATAATTCAAAACCGGCTAAGGAGGAACTCGTCTCAAACTTTCGCTTGGAGGTGATGAAAAATTCCGACATGCCAAAAAGTGATATTGAATTGAAGCAAATTGCTCAATCTCTCATAACGAAACTGCAACAACTTAAGCCAATTTACGAGCAGCAGTTCGCGAGCATGATAAACTGGCAAATGTCAGTAAAAATTAGAATAATCAGTTTTATAATGAACGTTCTCCTGCATACTGCAATATCTTATTGGGTTAAACTTCGAGCAAAGTACATAGAATGAATCCTTCAGAGTTAAAGAAAATAGACGCGAGATTAGATCTCGTCTTGCTGTTGCAGTCAGCGAAAGTGACTATGAATTTCTACGAGCGAACCCAGAGCATCCTCTTATGAGGATAACTGGTGTTTTTCCAATCGATGGATCAGAGTATTCAGCTGCGCAAGCGTCTGCACCTGACTCGGCCGAACTGGAAAACACAGCTGCGTTCAAAAAACTGCGGAAGAATATTCAAAGACTCAATCCTTCCAAAAATGGAAGAAAAAATCAGAATAAAAATAATTATTTACAATAGAAACTACAATAACTGCTACGAAAAAATAATTTCTCAAAGGGAAACAGAAAAATCAAATCACTTGACTTCCCATTATCCTAGTTTATTGCTAATTGTGTGTTTCAAAGCAGATTTTGCTGAATTTCAAAGCAGTTTTTGCTGTATCTGAAATGACTACATATAACTACAGCCTCTCATTTTCCCTTTAATTCCCATAGAACAATTGCAACCCCTTTGAAATTTGGTAGCAGTTGGTATTCAAGATTGAAAATTTTTAAGTTTTTGTAAACTGAAAAAGAAAATGCTAAAGTGTAAAGAAAATAGCTTGATAAATTGTAAGTTTGGGAGTGTGAAGTGGTTGAAAAATGTTTAATCTAACAACGTATATTAAATTTAAATTTTCAATTCAGTGTTGATACCAAAAGAGAGCGGAACTTTTAATCTTATTCAATATAAAAGAATTATAAAAAAAAACATCTGACACCGATGATACCAACTTTGTAAGTGTGTGTTTAGATTTGCTTCAGAGGTGCTTCTTTTCGTTTAAAGTGGTAGTGTCATATATTGCATATAAGAAAGTATTATACCAGAGGAGAGCCAATCCGTACAGTGAATAATAGCGATTGTGAAAAATATGAGCAGTGAAAAATAGTTGAGAATAAGAAACAGTTGAAAAAGGGGATGGAATTAAAAGATGCTTGAACACTCTGCTTTTACCCAAAAATCCACCCAAAGAAAGAAAGAGAAAAGGAATAGATTTACCTGCAAAAATAAGGGATATAATAGATTGAAAGAGCATTTTGCGAAATTTTAATTGATGACTCGATTGGAATTCCTGAAAATTTAGCCCATTGAGATCATCTAACGGTACAGTTATAAATAATTACTTTAAACCAATTATACTATAAGAATTGTTACCTTTGGTTCCCACAATCAGAAGCTCACAGAGGCCAAAAGAACGTATGATTTGTGGTTCGTTGCCAGAGTTGAGCAACATTGGAGCTGTGATCTCTATTGGTGTTTTAACAGAGACTTTAGTTCCAATGGCACCACAGTGCGCATAATTCCACCCTGGTGTTCCTCTCAGCACATGGCTACTACTGCCGGTTAGCTTTTTTCCACTCAACTCATCTTCAACCATAATTTCAATGTAGGGCGACTTCAGCAGAGCTACAAAACAAAAAACCAAACCTACAAATAATAAAAACCAAAAAATTTGTCGACAATATTAAATATGATTGTCAGTTATAAATGTTGTAGATTTTCATAGCATTAGAACCTTGATTCATATTTTTGCTAAGATTCATATCTTGCTAGATTCTCTAAAAATCTGGCATGTTTTTAATCAATTTTACGATTGAAAAATAGGGCTTGGTCGGCTTTTAGCTAAAATGCCAAAGAATTAGCTCCGTTTTGCAATGCTGCTCGAATTTTAACTCTTAAAAGGGGCCAAAGATATCACTTCATAGAAATAGTTGAGATTGCAATTTTATAATTGAATGATTACATGTTACATTAAAATAACAAACAACCTGAGAGGTTACCACGGCTGTTGAACAATCCAACCGCCTGGATCAAATGTCGCTCTTTTAGAGCAAGGTCCATAGTATGTATCAAAGCGTCTGAGGAGTTGACAGTCATGTGAACACATCGCTCAATGTTGAAATCTTCCTTGTCATCCAGAGTATTCAGATCAAACAGAGATAACAGCTCGCCTTCTATATAAGCTCAAATTTGTTTTAGATATTTTGAGAAGACTTTAAGAAAAAAGGCAATTGAGGTGGCTGATCATAGAATGCATAGGTGGCGAATCATACGTTAAATATTAAGATCTCATTAAGTTGGTCATTTGGATATAAAGAAAGAAGAGCTTTATATGTATCAATCAACGGCTTGGATCAGGTGAACCCCAGTCCCGAGCTTCTCCCCGCTTTCAATCAACAGAGAACTCCATAATTGGATATCTTTTATAGTATATGGTTCCATTCAAACGTACTGAACGCGTTTCACTTTCTTTGATACAAGAGTTTAATGTTGTCTGTAGGAATCTAATACGGTCTTGGGTATGATGTCCAATACCTCAAATATGTTAATCCGCGGACAACACACGCACTATTACAAATGTATTTAGCAATATTAGATCGCTATATATGCTATTACTAAAAACAAAGAAGTGTGCGACTATTGATAGTAACGGGTAGTTAAAAAGCAAGTCAAGCTATGGTATCTAGTATTTTGAAACATTTTATTTGCTCACATTAACGTCAATGATTTTTTTCTTGGTCGGTCTAATATTAATTCAATTCACTCTCGACTGAGGCCCTGAAATGCACCAGACTGATTAGAAATTGAAATGGTTAAGGGTGGAAAAATTTTTGGCGAAAAACTTAAAAACATTAAAACTCATAATTTTCATAGATTTGTTTCACAAATAGTTTAAAAAAATGGACGGGAATTACCTATCTTCAGGTTGTCGGATAGCTTCACGCGAGAAGAGTCGATGTTTATTCGTCCATAGCCTAAAGAGCCAACGAAACTTCAAGTTACTTTTATATTTTTATATTTTTGAGGCAGAAAATTGATATTGACGCTCAATTTAACTTTGTGTGAAACTTATTAGAAAACTTAATTAATTTTTGTTGTTCAAAAAATTTCAAACGAGCTCTACATTTCACCTGTGCAGTAAAGACCGTCTCCCCACAAGTGGCTCTGGCATTCACAGAATGTTGTCTGGCCATCGAAAGAGCAGTTTGCAAGCTCATGACAGGGATATGGATCACTCAAACAAGGATCTGAAAACAATCAATTGTAACTTACTTCAAGGAGTTGAGCAAACTATTAGTGGGAGTAATAACAAGTGTCTGTCTTGAGCAGCGCTTCTCAATTCTCTGCAGATCAGTCTTTAGATAGCACAAATTGATGTGTCTCTCTTTAAAAATCTGTCAAAATGATAGTTTTTTGGAAATAGCAATTAAGAACTATACTCACTTGGCAGGGGTTTCGGAACCAAGTCCGCTGAAACAAGCATTTGTCTTAAATTGAGGTTTATTATTTCTATGTAGGCCAACTGTTGTTGCCTTATTTGTCTTCATTATCTGCTCGATAGTCTATCAAATTCTCGCGAAAGGTTTACATGGCGCAACAGTTAATTTAAGATTCAGCTCAACCAAAAACTCATCAAAAAGCTTAAAAATCGTCTCATTATTTCAATTCAGCATAAAATAGAGAACTACATTGAATGAATTATGAAATAAGGTTTCGCCCTATTTCACAAGTCTAGCAAGATATCTTGCAAGTTTCTACCAGTAAAAAAAAATGCTTTTTAAATCATGCTTTCCAACGAGCTAAATAAACGAATCAAACTAAAAGCATACGAGAACAAAATAAGCTAAATAAGGTGAATTTTTGCTTTCCGCTTCAAATGCCAAAACCGGACATTTGAAAACAAAATTTATCTGTTTGGTGACTGAATTGGAGAAGAGTGGCAAAACAATTTGTCAGGTTTAAAAAATTTTTGGCGTTAAAATTGGGCTTCAATGCAAAACTCAGGAAGGGAGAATATAAAATAACCCGAGAAGCAGTTCAGACTATCAATAACTCGCTTGCGATGCGGGGCCTTCGAGGAAAAAATGAGATGTATTTACTTTTCTCAGGGAAAGATTGTTTTCATTTTACGTTTTTGGTGGCATAATATTTAATAATTTTGGTTCCTGTGTAATCGCAGCGGAACAGCATTAGGCTACTGCGGCCTGTTCTCAGTTGCGCTGTTTTCTTATTATAGCCCACATTTCAGACTGTCCTTTTTATGAGCAGCATTACTCTTTTTTCGGTGACTATGGCCACTTTTTTGCGTCTGAAACTCACTCTCACGAGGTACCATCATTGCAGCCAACATTGGTCAGGCTATGGTCAACCTGAAGCTATGGTTAAGTAAGAGCTCATCCTTACACAGACAGCTTCACGGAGGCAGGGGATTGAACTCTCAATCATTGCCATGTGAATCACACATCTTACCTCTCGGCTATCTAGTATTATGATATAAAATGTATACCAAACGAAATCAAAAAAATATGCATTAGTGGTTAATGAAAATTTTGAAGTCCAAATTGAACTGTATCAATGTTCGTCCGTGACAATTGGACTTGACTAATTAGACCAGTAGCAAAAGTTTTAATATAAAAAATGTATCCCAAATAAAATCAAAAAATATGCAAACTTTAGCGCACTTTGTATATATTATAAAACAAAAAATTGAAAAAAAGTAATAAGCTAAAAAATGAACTGAACCGTGTATGCTTGAAGTTTTTGTATCATTTATGTATTTTTGTTGTATTGTATTCCTATTCCACTCTTCATTATATGTTTACATTGTTTCAATTCATAGTTTATTAATTATAGTTCATTACATTGCAAATGATGCAACCGATCAATTAAACTAAAACAAAACTGTCTACGTTATATCTCTCCATGTCTTTTATTTGGGGTCTGTGGACGACAGTGACAAAAAGGAGGCTCGGCGACATGTATGTGTTAATATTGTTCTAACCCCGCTGATCCCTAATTCGGCTTAATTGTCTACCAGATGAGGATGGGATAGGAAACTTTTAAAAATTCAAGAATTTTTCGAAAATAACTAGTGTACGAATAAAAATTGTGTCTAACTGAAATCACTCTGTGGACTTAAAGTTGTAGAAAGTCAAGGAGTTTTGCAAATATAAATAATAAGAGACATGACGAATAACAAAATGAAAAAACAGCAACAAACATTAATAACAACCAAAACTCGATGTCTATCTGTATAAATTTAATGACAAAGTCCAAATAGCGACCGATAAAACCTAAACTAAACAAAATAACTGTTTTGAGTCTAGGTAACACGTAAACAAAAAACGACAAAAGCGCTAAAGTAATCAATACGCTCATATATTTTGTAAGCAATTGGTTCCAAAGTAAAGCAAGTAACTAAAACACTTAAATAGGAACTGAATTCTCTAAAATTGATCGTAGAACGATGAATCATGACACCATACGACAAAACATTGAGACCTGTCATTGCTACAAAGATTTTCATATGATTTGAAGAAATTATCAAGTACATATACAAACAAAAACTAAAATCAATTTTGCGAAAAAACGGTGTCTAAGCCCTTAAAAACATGACCTACTCCCTAAGTTTTAAAAAATCTTTGGTTGCGCGTTTTTGAGAGCCAATACATGGCTATGTGACCACCCATTAATGAGACCAAGCAAAAAGTGGACAAGAAAAGAGCAAAGTCAAATGCAACGTTTAGTTTTATTCGAAACAATTAATTTAAAGCTTATGAAAAATGATGAGCTATAAATTGAAACAAAAAATCAGTTTTATTTTTTTCCCCAAAGCAAAATCATTGAGACCATTTGTATTCAGAACATGTTCTAAGTTTACAAAAAAGTCAAATACAGACAAAAGCAAGAAAAATCTGTTGCAAGAATGCGTTTCGTAGGCATTAAGACCATTTAGAATTCATTTAAACCTATAGATTAAGTTTGGCCTTCGTTTTATGTCAGCAACTTATTTGACCTGTGAGATGTTTTTTAATTAATTAAATTTGAGTTCATTAAAACGATCAACAAAAAATAACTTTTTTAAACAGGTCCAAAAAAATCCTCCAGATGAAGCCCTTGAGAGCTGTTTGTTATCAGAAAAAGTCAAATACAGACAAATATATATAAAAAAAGCAAACTTTCGAAAAATCGGTGTCAAACCTGATATGAACCATCAGTTCGCTGAAAACTTTAGATTTCATCATTTATGCCTTCTGCTGACGCCATTATTGAGATAAGTGACCTGTAATTACCAAATACTGGTAATGAAAAAAACGCAAATAAAAAAAAGAAAACGCAGAGTTAAGAAATAAAGAGTTTTTCCGATAAAAAACTGGTTTTATCCAAATTTGACTTCCTTCGAGACAGAGCAAATGATATATGACTTCTTTTTATTAGAACTGGGTAATAAAAACACAAGTAAAAACGAAAAGTTCAAAGCTAAAAAATCTTTTTGTTTTTAAAAAATTAATTTGAAACTCATGAAAATCTAACAACTGTAAATTGAATCATCTAATATTTTTACTTTTTTCACCCACAAAAACCACTGGGACCTGGAACAAATCAGAATTGGTCATACGTTTAAAAAAAGAACTTTAAATTCCGCCAAAAATCATAAATCAGTTTAATTTTTTTTTTTTTTGAAAAACCGTTATCCAAGCTATTAAAAATCAAATTATTTCTCTAAAACAAAAAAGTCTCCAATTGTGTCTCAGTTCCACGTCAAAAAGCGATGTGTGACCTGTGATTCATGAGACTAGGTAACAAGGAGGCAAAGAATAGTTTTTTGAATAATTTATCTTTGAAATCATGCCAACCGTTGGCTAATAACTAAAATCAGTATATAGGCTCATATGTTCCTTCATAACAAGAACTGACACCCCTAAAACCTCTCTTTTTTCATAAATCCTCATACAACTACAATAAGAAACGCAATTGAAAACAATATTCAAATAAGTTTTTTTTTAATTTTTCTAGAAAACCGTCACGAAGCCGTTAAAAGCATTATCTATCTATCTTACCATAATTAGAAAACTATAAATTCAATTGCGTCTTTCTGTTGAACATCAAAAAAATGATAATTGTCCTATTGATAATTTTAGAAAGTGACAAACCGGAGAAAAAGAACCTGAAAAATTGGCGATTACTCAAAAAAAAATTTTTTTTTTTTGTGAAATCATTAATTTTGATACCAGAAAACTTTTATATAAAGCGTAAAGCCACCATAGAAGAAAAATTTCAATTAAGCTGAAGATCTGTTCTGTTTTTTATTGAAATGTAGCCTCAAGTTGACTTAAAATAGGTGAAAAATAGTGGCAGAGCCCTATTATCTCTTTTTCTTATTTTGAAAACAAGTGAATTTTAAATTCAAACTGACCAAAAAAATTCCAAAAAAACCTTTAAAACATAACTGATAATTGTTTATGAAACCCATTAGACCTGTCAACAAGGAGTCTTGATATGTATTGTTCTGTTCTGTATTGAACATAAAAATTTATAAATTTTTTTTTGAAAATGAGAGCAATAAAAAAATCTTTTTTTATTCCATATACTACACTGGACGGGCTTTCTGATGATACCACTCACAGCTCTCTACGACGAATATATCAATCGGCCAAAATTGACTGAACAAAAAACCATATGAGTATATAGTTCCTCCTCCCACTAAAGTGGGTCAGAACAATAAACTATTTCAGAATTGTCCAAAGATGGGATTTTCTGTCGCATTTTAACTCGAATGTTGTTTTCAACCAAGTGGGGAAAAAGACAGTTTAGCTGATATCCAGGCTTATTAACAAAGATCTCCACGCCATCAATGTTTCATCAGTTGCTAAAAAACACTTTTAGCTAAAGTTTTGAACAAGAAATTTGCCGCTTCTCCGTGTAAACAAGTTCATTTGGCCTAAAACTGGTTTACTTAAATCATTTGTGAAATAATTATGGTATTTTTGAGACCCCTAAATTTATCGCGAGTAGATATCAGTAAATGGTCTTTTAAACCGACAGTTAACACTCCGAGGGTTTTTTATGATTCTGGCTAATTATTTTGTTGTTGAAATCTATCGTGGTAAACAGTGATGAGGCGAATTTATTTACTTGCCGGAGAAGCTGATTAAAAAGTATTTTTTTTACAATTATAGTATCAATTTTCCTGGACATTTAAATTCTTGTCAATTCGAAACAAAATTCCTGTCACTGAAGTGAAAGGATACGGGCTTATTATTTTCAGATATGTCCGTCGCTATACTAATCGCGTATAAAGAAGACAATTAGCAGTTTTATAATTACTATATCAGGGCAGAGAAGACCACTTAATCTCCGAATTGAGCTTGGAGTACGAAAAAATTACGTTTTAGGCAAATTGAAGAGATTTTTTTTCAAAAAATTAGAAAGATCGTGAACACTGGTTACTTTATCCGTGAGCTCGAGTGATGAAATTCAAATTTTTTATCACTGTGTTCCACAAGCTGACGCATTGATTTTTATCCTTGACAAAAGTTCAAAAATGTAAATTGAAAATCTGTTTCGACAACGTTGTCCAGGATAGGCCTCAAAAGTCTCAAATTTCCAAAACATACTAATTGTAACGTAATGTAAAGAAAATTGATACCGTATTTATTTCCTTATTTGTTCTATTGCTATTCGAAATAAATTTTCCGATGTTCCTTTTTGTTAAATCAACATGAACAAAAACTGTCTAATTTGAGATCTAGAGAGTAGCGGCCTTTGATTAAATCGTCTTATTTCGACAAAATTGACCTCTGTATCAGACCACCACTGACCAAAAGAACCTGTGATCAGACTAGTTCCAGGCGGTTGCCGGGATCTTCGTGCACTGTTGGGCCGACCAGTTTCAGACCCTAGTTCAGACTGTTGTGCTCTCGAAATCATCTCTCATCAGACTTACATAATTGTTAATCATATGACCAGTAAATTGCCTTTATGTATACTATATGCTTTTATATGTCAGTTTTAGCGATGCATATTGCTTATTGGTAGTCTTTTTTTCCGATAGGACATAAGATATGATGGAATTTTTGTACTAATTACTATCCTGCTTTTTGCCGTTTCGGTAAATCAGCGTACCTGTAAATAAGAAGATTGGACAGCAACGATATAGTAATAATTTTTTCGTGCGCTCGTATCAGTCTCTGATCATCGCCTTTCGCGCGTTCAAAATAGTCTCTGATCAGATTTTTTTCTGTTATAAGCCAAAAATGATCAGCCATTCCTGCGCTCGAAACCTGCAATGATAAGACTTTCGTGCGTTTGAAAACTTTTTTCGGACCATGTCACCTAGCGCACACGATGAGCATGTGTGTTACCGATTTGTGGTCTGATCGTAGATCACTTTGATGTTGACATCTCAACGTGGGTGAGCTCGGTTCAGATTAGAACAAAAAATCATTTATCAAAAAAACTAAAGCAAATGTTATTACGATGTACGCTGTACTGGTATTGTGACTGTTTAGGAGCCCATGAGTAGTCGTGAAGGGGATGTTGGAACTGTTGTTGTTGTTTGTTCAGAAGATAGCAAGTACACTTTCCACTGATCAAGTCATACTTGTTGATGTGATTATTATAGTGATGAGTGCCAATGGACCATTTGCACAGGTGAGTACATTGTTGTATGCTTCTAGTGAAAGCAACCACTTCCATGTCTTCTTCTCTGAGGGGATTGTGTAACTCCACATCTCTGTCTGTTCCATTGAAGATCAGTCGACTCATTTCTAACTCCGTTGTTTTCACATGATTAATTGTTGTGTTTTTAGGGGGAGATGTAGAAGATTGGGTCAAATAAAAATCAGGATACATCTCAATTGGGTCCAGAAAATCTTCAGACGCTAAAGGGGTAGGCACGTCAACTTGTTCATTTCCGGCAAATAAATTGGAGAACAGTACGTAAAAAATTGCTAATTTTTGCAACAAATCTTTCATTTTGTCAGCTGATATAAAAGGCAGCAGCACACATTCAAGTGGAGATTTTTGACAGTCCATAAAATTGCCAATATTTCCAGCACGTCATGAAAAGAAGTAATCATTATTTGTAATCGTTCGTTATATTTAAAATAGACCAAGCTACCGCTCCCTTGTTTGCGTTCAATTATTTGGAAAACATTTTCACCTGATTTTATTTTGTTTTTACCACCTCTATGCGTTCTGCTATAATTACGAGCAAGTACTCTCTTAATTTTAATCTTCAATCGTGAAAACTTGCTGTCGTGATTTTGAGTTTTGTGCCTCTCTTCTATTATTAATATACTCATTTACTGCTAAACAAAAACAAACAGTGAAACAAAATGAAGACGACGGTTTACTGAACGCTTCATAAATTTCTAATCGTTTTTGGATTCAAAATGGCAGTACGGAAATAATTAAAAAGTTGGGCATTTTGACAGTCGAAAATTTTTATCAATATCTATACTTGAGTTACCTGAGCTAATAAATGCAAACTAAATCAAAAGGCAAGGTTTGCTCTCCGGAAAAACTATTCAGCGTCATGCTAAAAACGACAGGCGGAAAGAGAACGGAATTTTTGAGCGATTTACAAAAATGTTTTCAAGGTTTTAATTTTAAAAAAAATTAAAAAGATTGAACCCGTAGTCACCACTCAGCGTATTTCAGTACTGATCCATTACAAAAGCAGTATATCGATGAAACCCTGTACTGAGTCAGTCTATGTAAGTATAATTCTGCATCCCCAGTATGCCCAGTCAAAGCCCCCTCGCGTGCGCCGTTGAACAAAAAAACTTAAACATAGGGTCTCTTGGGCTGTTCGTTTGTGTTCAGTTCGCTTCGAGTAATTTATCTCTGCTATGAACTACTTGTTCTTCTGGGAAAGTGTTAATACTGCAAATACAAAACGTAAACAGCTGAAAGTTTTATGAAAACGATTATCCATAGTGAGGGCAAAATTGTGCTAAATTTTGAAAACAATTTACTCTAAAAATTAGACAAGACGCTCTTAATTTTTGCCGATTTGCACTGGTTTACTGGTTCATCAGACACACTGCGTGGTAACTCCGGGTAATATGATAGTTCATAATTCGAGTGATGTTTAATAACACAATTTTTTTCACATATTACAAAATTCAGGTGAAATGCAGTCAATTTTCAATTACTCTAGACGTTTCCCTCACGGCAGTTGAGTTGACTTGTTTTGCGATTATAATTGTGTTAATTTTTAGTGAGAATGTTGTTTTGCTTATTTCCGAGCCCCTTTTAAATTTTACGGAAAGGTTTACACGATACTGATTGCAATCACATTTTTTTAGATTCCAAGTCGAAGAATTGCGGAAACGAAACGAGAGATTTAATAAGAATTCGGATAGAATGCAAATAGGAATCTCCATTCGACGTTTTTTCGTTTTATTTGAGCGCAAAGAGCACGGAAAACATTATAACTTAAGAATGAGTGAAGTACAAAACTTAGGGTATTACTAGAACTAATTTTTTTGGTAATATGTTCACCGGCTGGAGCAAGCTATACAATTTTTTGCATTACAATTTTGAATAATGAATAGAAACTGAAGTTTTTTCTGTAGTATTTTTCCTACCCTTTTAAAAAGCGAAAGGAATTTAAACGGCTCCTTACCAACCAGTTTGATTCGCTAAAAACTGTCATTCTGTTGGGTTCGTCCGGTAATGTATGGTCCGACGTTAGATCAAAAGACATCAGATCAAAAGCCCAAGAAATGGAAAGTAAACTCAAATTGGCGGTCTGCGCTAGCAGGCATGGTCAGTTAGTTCTGAATCATGGATTCCCAAGTTTGTTTTAGTCTGTTATATTTTACTATGTTCGCAGTAAATTAAGAACAAATATCCGCCACTAACTCAATCACTAAATTTTGGATCCGGGTTTTTCTTGAATGATTATATTCATCTGAAATACAGAAGTATGGGTTAAGGGTGTACTATCAGAATTGCTCCGCTAGTAAGGAGACTTAAAATGACATTTTTAAAACACCACGTGCTATGCATAAGCGATAAGCAATAATATGACAAACAAACGAGCTTTCAGTTAAAATTCACCGCAAATGTTAAATTCGAGGTCATACTGTCAATATATTATCTATAGTACGGGCTTCATATGAGGGATCTATTCTGTGTTTCGCCCCCCCCCCCGCTTAATGAGCATAAATTTTTAAGGACCCCCAGGCGCACGTGCTATTTTCTTACATAGTGATGTGCTATATAACAACATATAATTTGTAACTGGGGGTCATAAAAAACACTGGGGGGGGGGGGCGAAACAGAATAGATCCCGTATGAGGTGACATAAGTAAACTAAATAAATGACATAACAGAATGAACAGTGGCGAGGGATACCAGAGGTTTGCGTATACTAAGAATATCCACCACATTTTTATCCGCATGGAGAAAATTCGTGTACTAGACTTGAGACTAAATTTCAAATTTCCATTTAATGGAGAAAAGGAGAGCGCTTTCAGTTTTAAAAAGAGTCATTGGCAAATCAGAGAATGATTTTTGAAAGAACTTAGCCTCTAATGTGCATTTTTGCTCCCCCCGTTCAGTGCCGGGTCTTTTCTTATGTTCGGTTAGCAAAAAAATTTGGTAAAGGCAGCGCGATACCGATGGATGAAGACTGCACTCAAGACTGTACACATTCCAAAGTAGTCAGTTTGGAAGTCATTATGGGGTAATATATCAGCGCGCTCCAGACAGTCAGTACTATGTTTTTCTGCCTTTTTCTTGGACTTTGCTTTTTGGATCTAATTGAGGAGCTATTAGGCGATACAACAGGAAGATCTTGATTGAATACGTAGAAACAAGTTGTTTTATGTTGCTGCCATCTTTTCTAGGTAACTTGGGGGCATTTTCATTTGGTTTTTGACAAGAGGTATGCTTTGCAAGTTAAGGATGTTTGTCTTAGGTGGGGTGTTTTCTGGTGGAATGTATGCTTTGAGTACGTCTGAATGCCTTGTACACGTACGCAATCCGCTACTTCCATGTTAGATAATGGAATGATGAGATCCTTTGGTTCCGATACGGGCGTTTGCTGTTTCCATGTACATTTTTAGGGTTACGCCGCTTCGGGACTCGCATATAAAGTGCTCGATGTGCATTGAACTTCTTTGTTTTTTCCGTACCAGAAGACGATAGGAATTTCTGGATGGCTGCCTGCGTCTCGTCACAAATGTTTTGCCCAAAATCTTTTTTTCTGAATTCCCATTCTATGATGTTGAAGCTTCTCTCAAGCGGATTTGCTCAATTCCATGCTTTCTCTATTTGCATATGTAATGTGGTCCGCTTGTTGCTCCTGCTTAGTGCCGAAATCCTCAATATCACTATTTTTGACGACTAATTTAGGGAGTTAATTTTCAAAATTTTTTGACGTGGCCAAAAATTCGATTTCTTCTTTATAAAGTTTTGACGTGGCCAAAAATTCGCTTTCTACTTTTGGGCGACTATTTCAAATAAGCCGTCTAAATGCTTCTTTGGCCTTTTCTTGAAGTCAACTTTGCCAGCTCTCGCAATGCGAGCAGAAAGTTGGGCTCGAGGTAGAGGCTAGCCCTGATCAGAAATGCAAAATCATCCATGCATGGGTTTTTCATGTTGACGGATACTGCGTCCATTATAAACGTTGCCTCATTAACTTTCACCTCCTCATCCATTTTGTTATCCATGTCACTCCAGAAATCATTTCCTAAAAGCAATACAGTCATCACTGTCTCCAGATTCAAAAAAGTTTGCTGAACTAAGTTCCATTTTACTGACTGGCAGTCGGGTTTGCTTGCTGAGTTTTTGAGAGACAAGTTCGCTGGTCTAGCGACGTGTGCGTTTTAGGATGATGATTTTGTCAAGCGTTTCTCGTAATTTCTCAATTGATAGAAGAATCTAGAATGAACTGAATTCTATTGAACAGATTCTAGTGTTCTCTTAAGCCTGTTTTCTCAATACATAGTTCAATCTTGCTTTTATTGCAGACAAAGCGGCGTGAATCTCCGAGTGAGCCCTTTCACTTGGCAAAATAAAACCTAATGATAACTTACTGGAGCTCAAAAACTATGTAGACGTTCATTTACAGAAGCCTCAACTATAATACACAACGTGCTTGATCAAGGATTGCTTTTCTAGAGGACTCGTGAAGTTTACTCATGGAGCCGCGAAACTCAGACAACCCGGGTCGAGGTGTCCCCGCTAAAAATCGCTAAGAGATGTAAGATTTGCGGTGAATTTCCGTAAAAGTGTAAGATTTGCGTTCAATGCGATGAATTAGGTGAAAAAAAATAAGTGGTGAATTTTTTTCACCGCTTAAGCGGTGGAAAAAAATTTTTCACCGCTACCAGCAGAATGCGGTGAAAAAAAATTTAATCGCTAGAAACCGCAAAACTTTACCGCATTCACCGCTAAAAGATGCGGGCGCTTTGCGGTGAAATTTTTTTTCACCACTATTCACCGTTAATCTTACATTATTACGACTTGAAGAGGAATATTGGAGAAGTCCTTTTTTTAATCTATTTTATTGGAGTGATTTTTGAAGCGGGAAATGAAACGCGTGAAAAAATTTGGAGTGATTTTGGGGCTGAACAAAAGTTGAGAGCGGAGCAAAAAAAGTGGTTTTTGTGCACACCGCTGTTTTTGAGAGAGAGAGAGAAATTGATGTGTAAAAAAATTTTCTCTAAGCGAGCGAAACTTTTTTGTTCACGTGCGGCTTTTAAAAGCAGTTTTTTGCAACTTTTGAGGTTTGATTATGATATTGTATTAATTTTAGGCTTGTTTTAGGAATTAATTTTAGGCTTGTATTAGGAATTGAAGGTTTCAAGTAGTTAATTCTGAGTTTAATGCTAATTTGGACGTATTTGATCAGTTTTGCTGATTTTTAGACGAAATTTAATGATTTTTTGCCTGTTTTTTTTAATTAAGGTTTTAAGTGGGATTTGAATGGAAGCTTGTTACTTAGGGAATATTCAGCTAACAATTGACTAAAGTTTTATTGGTGTAAATTATTCTTTTCTTCAAAAAATTGACAGAAAAAGTGAGAAATTTTAAGCCGTTTTTCTTACTTTTTTTGCAGTTTTTCTTTTTTCTTGGTTTTAGACAAGTTCCTTAGCCTATTATGACTTGCCCATTGTTTTGCGAGCTTTTCATTGCTCTAATTGCAAAGGAATTTTATTCGGCTTTATGTTTCCTTGTACTATTAAGAACTCAAGTTAAAAAAAACTCAAGTTTTTATATTTTTTTGGTTCGATTTGTTTTTGAGTGCCGTTTCTATTCTTCCTTAATTTTTTATGGCATTTATGGAAGTTCAGGGTTCACAATAGTTGTTCAGTTGTTTAGTCATAAGGATGGGCAATTTTCTCCTTCGAGTCGTTTCCGGAATTCTTCCGGCTATGTTTTTTTTACCAAACCTCGACCCGGGAAGTATGCAAAGTAGCATCAAAGCTCAAGCATTGATCAAATTCTTTTTGACTCACTTCATTGAAGTTTGCTTCAAAGTCTTAACGGATTCAAATTGAGCTTCCGATGGCACGAGACAGTGCTGTCTGCTTAAACGCGAACAAATTTGATCCAAATAGCTACCCCACGGGACGATAATTGATTATGAGAATATCTTGATCCGAAAAAAAGTGTACTAGTAAAGACAACAGATTTTCGTGAAGAAATTCTCGGACTGCTCAAATCCCTCCGGCATCAAGTTGTGAGATATAAATCAAACCACAATTTCACCGTCGTCAAAAAAGTTCAGCTAATTATTTATATGTGTGAGCTCCTCGAGTCAGTCAGCACCCCACAGAAACAATTGATTTCTGCAAAAAAAATGAAAAATTCTCAAAAAGATGGTTTCAAGAATATTTATTTTTACAAGGAAGTCAAGCAATGGATCCGAGAGAAAAATGTCGGCAGAATTTGTCAAAACAATGGAAACCGAACCACAAATATTGGCAGGCTTTGATTTGAAATTGATTTTAGAATCTGGTTGCCTTTTAACAAGAAGGAGCAAGAGGTCCCCCGTCATTTTTCTCAGCAGTCTTTGACCCACCGTTTATATGTTGATCAATCACAAAACGAATAAGGCTTCTCCTAAATTGATTTGGACGCCAATGGGACAAGCCCAGCGCTAAGTTATCATCACATCACGCGAAATTGATCAGTGGATGGTGTTCTGACTTGAAAGCAGTTGAAATTACAGCAATAAACCTTTTTCAAATCAAACATGGAGGCAAAAAACATATATCAAGTGTTCAAATATTTGTCATAGGAGCAATGTGCTCTGTAGAAAAGCTTCATGTTAAAGCGAGGTTTCAACAGACGTATAAGATAAATTAAGGATGTGTAGCCCCCAAAAAGGCATACAAAAATCCCTAAAACTACAATTCCAACTAGCCGTGCATGGGGATGGCTTTGAGAACCGATGCTAAACAAGATGGTGTTAAAAACTACAGATTTTATCATCGGACAGATCAGCGTTTGTTTTGTAGGATTTAAAGTCTCCAGCGGACAGGAAAAACAATTTTTGGGTAACGGAATAGCAGAAAATCCGTTAAGTTCATCTTTGGATCATCAGAGGCACGTCTAAGGATGCTAGAAACTTTTACATACAGGAATATCCATTGAAGCGCTCAAAGATATCAAGTGGATAATTGAGTCAGAATGTCTTCAGCACGATGAAAAGAAATGGACAAAGCCGTGGCCCAGAGCCTAAAATTGAGGCTTAATAAACCACCACGAGTGTAGCAAGAATCACTCTCAGACCAAGACATATCAGTGGCGAAGTATTTTTCATATGATTTGTTTTTTGTGTAGTTATTAGGCTTGGTAACAAGGGGCTGGTCGAATTAGGCGAATTGTTTTGCACAAAAAATCGCCCAGTTCGACCCATCCTTGACGGCAACATTCACATCTCTATCAAAATATTAGCAGGCTGCAACATACACTAATTTTGTGATTTTTTTTCAATACAAACACAATAGAATTGATGGCAAAACTTGGCCATCATTCTGCTCTTTTTTGCATAAAAACGCGCCGTGACTGTCTACTGTTTTGATGCGTTATAGTCATCACGATAGAGGAGGATTTTCGTATGATAGATATTGCTATCTTGAAATAAGATATCTAAGGAAACTGAGGAAATAAACAACATACATAAAAAAATGGTCAAAGAAAACTTCAAAATACTTCTTTACTTTCAGTGTTTTGGTTGCCAGAGGTATTCTTAGAAAAAAATTTGCAACTAAATTATAATTTCTGTACTTCAGGGAAACGATTATATTTTCTGTACTTGAGGGAGCTCTCAAGTATATATTACTTACATATTGGAGTATAAAGGTAGCACTGAAAGTGGCAGAATATATAGCAAAATTTTATTCCATTGTTTGGGTTTCCATGTTAATTTTTTAACATATAGGAATATCCACTGAAGCGCTCAACGATATCAAGTGGATAATTGAGTCAGAATTTCTTCAGCACGATGAAAATAAATGGACGAAGCCGTGACCCACAACATGAAATTGAGGCTGAAATAACCACCACGAGTCTAGCAAGAAACACTCTAAAAGACAAGACATAGCAGTTGCGATTATTTAAAAAATTTATATGACTTCTTTTTTTGTGTAGTTATTAGGCTTGGTAACAAGAGGCTGGTCGAATTAGGCGAATTGTTTTGCACAGAGATTTTCCCAGTTCGACCCATTCTTGACGGCAACATTCACAACTCTATCAAAATATTAGCAGGCTGCAACATTCACTTTTTTTGAATTTTTTTGCAATATAAACACAACAGAATTGATGCCAAAACTTGACCATAATTCTGCTCTTTTTTGCAAAAATTTCGCCGTCAATGTCTACTATTTTGATGCGTTATAGTCATCACGATAGAGGCTGATTTTGATATGATAGATGTCGCTGTCTTGAAATATGATATCTAAGGAAAATGAAGAAATAAAAACATACATAAATAAAATAATGGACAAAGGAACCTTCAAAAGACTTCTTTATACTTTCAGCGTTTTGGTTGCCAGAGGTATTCTTAGTAAAAAGAATTTTCAACTAAATAATAGTTTCTGTACTTCAGGGAAACGGTTATAATTCCTGTACTGGAGGGAGCTCTCAATAATATATTACTTAAATATTGGAGTAAAAAATTAGCACTGGAAGTGGCAGAATATAGAGCAAAGATTTTTGCTATTGTCTGGGTTTCCAGATTAATTTTTTTGACATATAGGAATATCCATTGAAGCGCTCAAAGATATCGAGTGGATAATTGAGTCCGAATGTCTTCAGCACGATGAAAAAAATGGACAAAGCCGTGGCCCAGAGCCTGAAATTGAGGGTGAATAAACCACCACGAGTGTAGCAAGAATCACTCTCAGACCAAGACATATCAGTGGCGAAGTATTTTTCTTATGATTTGTTTTTTGTGTAGTTATTAGGCTTGGTAACAAGGGGCTGGTCGAATTAGGCGAATTGTTTTGCACAAAAAATCGCCCAGTTCGACCTGTCCTTGACGGCAACATTCACATCTCTATCAAAATATTAGCAGGCTGCAACATACACTAATTTTGTGAATTTTTTTCAAAACAAACACAATAGAGGTGATGGCAAAACTTGGCCATCATTCCGCTCTTTATTGAATAAAAAGGCGCCGTGACTGTCTACTGTTTTGATGCGTTATAGTCATCACGATGGAGGAGGATTTTTGTATGATAGATATTGCTATCTTGAAATAAGATATCTAAGGAAACTGAGGAAATAAACATCATACATAAAAAAATGGTCAAAGAAAACTTCAAAATACTTCTTTTTACTTTCAGTGTTTTGGTTGCCTGAGGTATTCTTAGAAAAAAAATTTCAACTAAATTATAATTTCTGTACTTCAAGGAAACGATTATAATTTCTGTACTTGAGGGAGCTCTCAAGTATATATTACTTACATATTGGAGTATAAAGGTAGCACTGAAAGTGGCAGAATATATAGCAAAATTTTTTTCCATTGTTTGGGTTTCCATGTTAATTTTTTAACATATAGGAATATCCACTGAAGCGCTCAACGATATGAAGTGGATAAATGAGTCAGAATTTCTTCAGCACGATGAAAATAAATGGACGAAGCCGTGGCCCACAACATGAAATTGAGGCTGAAATAACCACCACGAGTCTAGCAAGAAACACTCTAAAAGACAAGACATAGCAGTTGCGATTATTTAAAAAATTTATATGACTTCTTTTTTTTGTGTAGTTATTAGGCTTGGTAACAAGAGGCTGGTCGAATTAGTTGACTTGTTTCGCACAAAAATTTGCCTAGTTTAACCCATTCTTGACGGCAACATTCAAAACTTTATCAAAATATTAGCAGGCTGCAACATACACTATTTTTGTATTTTTTTTGCGATACAAACAAAATAGAAATGATGGCAAAACTTGGCCATCATTCGACTCTTTTTTTGCAAAAACTGAGACGTGACAGTCTACAATGTTGATGCGTTATAGTCATCACGATAGAGGCGGATTTTCATATTATAGATATTGCTATCTGGATATATGATATCTAAGGAAACTGAGGAAATAAAAAACATACATAAATAAATTAATGGACCAAGAAAACTTTGAAAAACTTCTTTTTATTTTCAGTGTTTTGGTTGCCAGAGGTATTCTTAGAAAAAGAATTTTCATTTTAATTATAATTTCTGTACTTGATGGAGCTCTCAAGTATATATTACTTACACGTTGGAGTAAAAGGTAGCATTGAAAGTGGCAGAAAATATAACAAAATTTTTTGCTATTGTCTGGGTTTCCAGATTAATTTTTTAACATATAGGAATATCCATTGAAGCGCTCAAAGATATCAAGTGGAAATTGAGTCAGAATGTCTTCAGCAAGATGAAAATAAATGGACGCAGCCGTGGCCCACAACATGAAATTGAGGCTGAATTAACCACCACGAGTGTAGCAAGAAACACTCTCAAAGACAAGACATAACAGTGGCGAGTATTTAAAAAATTTGTATGATTTGTTTTTTTTGTGTAGTTATTAGGCTTGTTAAAAAGAGCGTGGCCGAATTGGGTGAAGCCTTTTGCACAGAAATTCGCCCGGTTCGACCCATTCTTGACGGCAACTTTCACAACTCTATCAAAATATTAGCAGGCTGCAACATACACTATTTTTGTTTTTTTTTGCAATGCAAACAAAATAGAAATGATGGCAAAACTAGGCCATCATTCGACTCTTTTTGCAAAAAAATGCGTTATAGTCATCACGATAGAGGCGGATTTTCATATGATAGATATGGCTATCTGGATATATGGTATCTAAGGAAACAGAGGAAATAAAAAACATATATAAATAAATAATGGACAAAGAAAACTTTGAAAGACTTCTTTTTATGTTCAGTGTTTTGGTTGCCAGAGGTATTCTTAGAAAAAGAATTTTCAACTAAATTATAATTTCTGTACTTCAGGGAACTGTTATAATTTCTGTACTTGACGGAGCTCTCAAGTATATATTACTTACATATTGGAGTAAAAGGTATCACTGAAAGTTGCAGAATATATAGCAAAAGTTTTTCCTATTGTCTGGGTTTCCAGATTAAGTTCTATTGGTTAACCTCTCAAGAAACTTATAGTTCTGATCTGTAAAAAAACAGACGAAATGAGGAAGATATGTAAAAATTTTTTGTTTCTCATAAAATGAACTGATAGAACTGATAGAATACAAGAAAAAAACGTGAGATTCAAATCAACTATCTGTGTTTTTTCAGTGAATTGTTTAGATGCATACCTCTCAAATAATTTATAATTCCTATATAAAAAAAGACCGGTTAGCTGAGCAATATACAAAAAAAATGGACGCCAATTTAGACAAGAGGCTGTTCGAATACATAAAATTCAATATCAAATTTCTTCCTATTGACAGTCTACTGGGTTGTCAGGTTAG
Organism: Convolutriloba macropyga; assembly: GCF_964194025.1. NCBI lineage: Eukaryota > Metazoa > Xenacoelomorpha > Acoela > Convolutidae > Convolutriloba > Convolutriloba macropyga. Next base: position 30,064 of record NW_027452583.1, on the reverse strand, counting down.
TTTTAAGAACTGGAATGTTCAAGTAAACTAAGTTTCTGATCTTTTTAGAGAGAAACAAGCTCAAAAACATATGTAGTTGACATAAGTTGCCAAAACTAGGCCTCATGGAGGCAACCCGGGTCAAATTTTTCCGCTAAAAAAGATATAATAGTGGGGCTGCAATGGAACGATTTTTCTTGAAAATGCAGCTCAAAACTCTTACGTCTTTTTGGGCTGCATTAGGCTTCCAATGGGGTAAAATGGTGTCAGTGGGAGGCGGTAAAATACACGTTAACTGCCCACTCTTACATATTATTGGTCTGTCAAGGAAGGTAAAATGATGTAAGAGTTCTTGGGTAATAGAGATGTTTTAACACTCTTATTGCAGTAGTCTGATACAATTTTAGACTGCAAAAACAATTTCTTAAAACCAATCAAAGTTTCCAAAGACGTTACATTTGGTTTTATAAAGCAACCCATCACCAATAACGCCCACAAACATAATTTTTGAGAAGAAAAACATCATTTTTGAAATTTTTTAGCAGAATTGGCAAAAATCGAAAAATTGAGCACGCTGGTTTGTACATCAAAGTAACTTCTTCTATAGAAAAAAAAAGAAAGTTATGCTAAAACGTTCAATATTGAAAATAATTGTTCACTTTTGATGTAATTCAAAAAAAAAGATAGAAAATCAATAACTAATCTTGGATAACCGTTCTTTCGAGCCAAAAACCAATAACTTGCTGGAATTATGTTATAAAATATTGATATTGCAAAAATTGACCAAAACGTTGAGAAAATTAGGAACCAGCATTAAGTTAAAACACATTAGCCGAAATCAACATTTTTATCTACTCGAAGTTTAGACGATTGAGTCAAACTCAATACACAAAAGTGTGAAAAAATTACAACCTCCGGCCTTGAATAAATTGTAGCATTGCTATTTTTTCTCGTTACTCGATTCAATATTGTACCGTCCGCTTATTATTCGTCCTATAACTTTTCAAATGTTATGTTATTTGAAAACCTTTTCAAACCATATGTCACCGCTTCATTTTTTCCTTTGTTGTAGAATGTTGTCTATGTGGTGAAGTATGTTTCTCTTTCATTGCAGTATGTTGATTATGCTAGTATGCACATTGGTTGTTTTCGTATTGTAGCCTTCTGGGTAGTGACATTGTTGATTCACGAGTTACGGCTTTATTATCTGTTGACTTTTTCAAATTTATATATTTTGCTGGCTCTTCTGTGGTTTTAAATTATTTTTTGTTGCTGTAACTGTATAATTATGTTTCTGTGCCCTTATTGATTCCAGGGTGTGACCTAAGTTCAACCTCGAGTTACGGCTAGATTCTTTCTAAACTTTTCCAGCTGTCATAGTCTACAAACGCACTGATGTAGTTTATTTAATTTTTGCTGTAGTTTGTTTAATACTGTTAGTATGCTGTTGTATTTTGGTTTGGGTTTTGATAGCGTGTGACTTAAGTTTGTTATGAAGTTACGGCTGGTAAATTTCCTGACTTTTTCGTCCCTTTATCAGTATACTACTGCACTGTCGTAAATTCTTTTTTAATGGTATATTGAGCCTCATAACGAATTGTGCTGGCTTGTCTTGCAGTAGCTTCCCTCTTTCCTCCTAGGGTATGACTTAAGTTTGCTCTGGAGTTACCACTAGGTTTTCGGTGACTTTGTTGCTGTGGTCTGCTAAGATAGTTCTTCCCCGCCTGCTTGCTGCAATGGGAGGGCTTTTGAAGAATTACCCTCCCTAATTAAATTGCCAAGTAATAGCGGGATGCATTGAGAAGACTTCTAACGAATTAGACACCTGACAAAAATTGCCAGGTAAGAGTGGGCTGCAATGGGCTGCAAGGAGAGGACTTTACAGGGATTACGCTCATGACTGCAATTGCCATGTAAGAGTGGGTTGCAATGGGCTACTATGGGAGGACTTTTGAATAATTACCCTCCCTGACTAAAATTGCCAGGTAAGAGTGGGTTGCAATGGGAGGAATTTGAGGAATTATCTCCCCCCCCTGACTAAAGTTGCCATTTAAGAGTGGGCTGCAATGGGAGGACGTTTGAGGAATCACCCCTGATTGAAATTGCCATGTAACAGTGCGCTGCAACTAGGTTTTCGGTGACTTTGTTGCTGTGGTCTGCTAGGATAATTCTTCCCCGCCTGCTTGCTGCAATGGGAGGACTTTTGAAGATTTACCCTCTCTAACTAAAATTGCCAAGTAATAGCGGAATGCAATGAGAAGACTTCTGAGGATTTAGCCCCCTGAAAAAAATTACCAGGTAAGAGTGGGCTGCAATGGGCTGCAATGAGAGGACTTTTCAGGAATTACGCTCATGACTACAATTGCCATGTAAGAGTGGGTCGCAATGGGATAATATGGGAGGACTTTTGAAGAATTACCCCTGATTAAATTTGCCATGTAACAGTGGGCTGCAACGGGAGGAATTTTGAAGAATCACCCTACCTGACTAAAATTGCCTGGTGAGTGGGCTGCAACAGCCTGAAATTGGAGGACTTTTGAGGAATTACCCCTGATTAAAATTGCCATGTAAGAGTGGGCTGCAATGGGCTACTATGGGCGTACCTTTGAAGAATTACCCTACCTGACTAAAATTTTTAGTTAAAAGTGGGCTGCAATGGAAACATTTTGAGGAATAACCCCCCCCCACCCCCCGACTAAAGTTGCCATGTAAGAGTGGGCTGCAATGGGAGGACTTTTGAGGAATAACCCCTGATTGAAATTGCCATGTAACAGTGGGCTGCCACGGGAGGACTTCTGAAGAATCACCCTACCTGACAAAAATTGCGAGGTGAGTGGGCTGCAACAGCCTGAAGTTGGAGGACTTTTGAGGAATTACCCCTGATTAAAATTGCCATGTAAGAGTGGGCTGCAATGGGAGGACATTTGAAGAATTACCCCTAATTAAAATTGCCATTTAAGAGTGGGCTGTAATGGGAGGACTTTTGAGGAATAACCCCTGATTGAAATTGCCATGTAACAGTGGGCTGCAACGGGAGGACTTTTGAAAAATCACCCTACCTGACTAAAATTACGAGGTGTGTGGGCTGCACCAGCCTGAAATTGGAGGACTTTTGAGGATTTACCCCTGATTAAAATTGCCATGTAACAGTGGGCGGCAATGGAAGGACTTTTGAAGAAATACCCCTGATTAAAATTGCCATGTAAGAGTGGGCTGCAACGGGAGGACTTTTGAAGAATCACCCTATCTGACTAAAATTGCGAGGTGAGTGGGCTGCAACAGCCTGAAATTGGAGGACTTTTGAGGAATTACCCCTGATTAAAATTGCCATGTAAGGCTGGGCTGCAATGGGAGGACTTTTGAAGAATTACCCCTGATTAAAATTGCCATGTAAGAGTGGGCTGTAATGGGAGGACTTTTGAGGAATAACCCCTGATTGAAATTGCCATGTAACAGTGGGCTGCAACGGGAGGACTTTTGAAGAATCACCCTACCTGACTAAAATTGCGAGGTGAGTGGGCTGCAACAGCCTGAAATTGGAGGACTTTTGAGGAATAACCCCTGATTGAAATTGCAATGTAACAGTGGGCTGCAACGGGAGGACTTTTGAAGAATCACCCTATCTGACTAAAATTACGAGGTGAGTGGGCTGCACCAGCCTGAAATTGGAGGACTTTTGAGGATTTACCCCTGATTAAAATTGCCATGTAACAGTGGGCGGCAATGGAAGGACTTTTGAAGAATTACCCCTGATTAAAATTGCCATGTAAAAGTGGGCTGCAACGGGAGGACTTTTGAAGAATCACCCTACCTGACTAAAATTGCGAGGTGAGTGGGCTGCAACAGCCTGAAATTGGAGGACTTTTGAGGAATAACCCCTGATTCAAATTGCAATGTAACAGTGGGCTTCAACGGGAGGACTTTTGAAGAATTACCCTACCTGACTAAAATTACGAGGTGAGTGGGCTGCACCAGCCTGAAATTGGAGGACTTTTGAGGATTTACCCCTGATTAAAATTGCCATGTAACAGTGGGCGGCAATGGAAGGACTTTTGAAGAATTACCCCTGATTAAAATTGCCATGTAAAAGTGGGCTGCAACGGGAGGACTTTTGAAGAATCACCCTACCTGACTAAAATTGCGAGGTGAGTGGGCTGCAACAGCCTGAAATTGGAGGACTTTTGAGGAATTACCCCTGATTAAAATTGCCATGTAAGAGTGGGCTGCAATGGGAGGACTTTTGAAGAATTACCCCTGATTAAAATTGCCATGTAAGAGTGGGTTGTAATTGGAGGACTTTTGAGGAATAACCCCTGATTGAAATTGCCATGAAACAGTGGGCTGCAATGGGAGGACTTTTGAAGAATCATCCTACTGACTAAAATTACGAGGTGAGTGGGCTGCAACAGCCTGAAATTGGAGGACTTTTGAGGAATTAACCCTGATTAAAATTGCCATGTAAGAGTGGGCTGCAATGGGAGGACTTTTGAAGAATTACCCCTGATTAAAATTGCCATGTAAGAGTGGGCTGCAACGGGAGGACTTTTGAAGAATCACCCTATCTGACTAAAATTGCGAGGTGAGTGGGCTGCAACAGCCTGAAATTGGAGGACTTTTGAGGAATTACCCCTGATTAAAATTGCCATGTAAGAGTGGGCTGCAATGGGAGGACTTTTGAAGAATTACCCCTGATTAAAATTGCCATGTAAGAGTGGGCTGTAATGGGAGGACTTTTGAGGAATAACCCCTGATTGAAATTGCCATGTAACAGTGGGCTGCAACGGGAGGACTTTTGAAGAATCACCCTACCTGACAAAAATTGCGAGGTGAGTGGGCTGCAACAGCCTGAAGTTGGAGGACTTTTGAGGAATTACCCCTGATTAAAATTGCCATGTAAGAGTGGGCTGCAATGGGAGGACATTTGAAGAATTACCCCTGATTAAAATTGCCATGTAGGAGTGGGTTGTAATGGGAGGACTTTTGAGGAATAACCCCTGATTAAAATTGCCATGCAACAGTGGGCTGCAACGGGAGGACTTTTGAAGAATCACCCTACCTGGCTAAAATTACGAGGTGAGTGGGCTGCACCAGCCTGAAATTGGAGGATTTTTGAGGATTTACCCCTGATTAAAATTGCCATGTAACAGTGGGCGGCAATGGAAGGACTTTTGAAGAATTACCCCTGATTAAAATTGCCATGTAAGAATGGGCTGCAACGGGAGGACTTTTGAAGAATTACCCCTGATTAAAATTGCCATGTAAGAGTGGGCTGCAATGGGAGGACTTTTGAAGAATTACCCCTGATTAAAATTGCCATGTAAGAGTGGGTTGTAATGGGAGGACTTTTGAGGAATAACCCCTGATTAAAATTGCCATGTAAGAGTGGGTTGTAATGGGAGGGCTTTTGAGGAATAACCCCTGATTGAAATTGCCATGTAACAGTGGGCTGCAACGGGAGGACTTTTGAAGAATCATCCTACTGACTAAAATTGCGAGGTGAGTGGGCTGCAACAGCCTGAAATTGGAGGACTTTTGAGGAATTAACCCTGATTAAAATTGCCATGTAAGAGTGGGCTGCAATGGGAGGACTTTTGAAGAATTACCCCTGATTAAAATTGCCATGTAAGAGTGGGTTGTAATGGGAGGACTTTTGAGGAATAACCCCTGATTGAAATTGCCATGTAACAGTGGGCTGCAACGGGAGGACTTTTGAAGAATCATCCTACTGACTAAAATTGCGAGGTGATTGGGCTGCAACAGCCTGAAATTGGAGGACTTTTGAGGAATTACCCCTGATTAAAATTGCCATGTAAGAGTGGGCTGCAATGGGAGGACTTTTGAAGAATTACCCCTGATTAAAATTGCCATGTAAGAATGGGTTGTAATGGGAGGACTTTTGAGGAATAACCCCTGATTGAAATAGCCATGTAAGAGTGGGCTGCAACGGGAGGACTTTTGAAGAATCACCCTAACTGACTAAAACTGCGAGGTGAGTGGGCTGCAACAGCCTGAAATTGGAGGACTTTTGAGGAATTCCCCTGATTAAAATTGCCATGTAAGAGTGGGCTGCACCGGGAGGACTTTTGAAGAAATACCCTATCTTACTAAATTTGCGAGGTGAGTGGGCTGCAACAGGCTGAAATTGGAGGACTTTTGAGCAATTACCTCCCCCCGTTGACTAAAATAGCCAAGCAAAAGTGGGCTGCAATGAGTGGACTTTTGAGGAAATAACCCTGACTAAAATTGCCATGTAAGAGTGGACTGCAATGGGAGGACTTTTGAGGAATAACCCCTGAAAGAAATTGCCATGTAACAGTGGGCTCCAACGGGAGGATTTTTAAAGAATCACCCTACCTGAATAACATTGCGAGGTGAGTGGGCTGCAACAGCCTGAAATTGGAGGACTTTTGAGGAATTACCCCTGATTAAAATTGCCATGTAAGAGTGGTCTGCAATGGGAGGACATTTGAAGAATTACCCCTGATTAAAATTGTCATGTAAGAGTGGGCTGTAATGGGAGGACTTTTGAGGAATAACCCCTGATTGAAATTGCCATGTAACAGTGGGCTGCAACGGGAGGACTTTTGAAGAATCACCTTACCTGACTAAATTTGCGAGGTGAGTGGGCTGCAACAGGCTGAAATTGGAGGACTTTTGAGGAATTACCCCCCCCCCCCGTTGACTAAAATAGCCAAGTAAGAGTGGGCTGCAATGAGTGGACTTTTGAGGAAATAACCCTGACTAAAATTGTCATGTAAGAGTGGTCTGCAATGGGAGGACTTTCGAGGAATTACCCCTGATTAAAATTGCCTTGCAAGAGTGGGCTGCAGTGGGAGGACTTTTGAAGAATTACCCCTCATCAAAATTGCCATGTAAGAGTGGGCTGTAATGGGAGGACTTTTGAGGAATAACCCTACCTGACTAAAATTGCGAGGTGAGTGGGCTGCAACAGCCTGAAATTGGAAGACTTTTGAGGAATTACCCCTGATTAAAATTGCCATGTAAGAGGGGGCTGCAACGGGAGGACTTTTGAAGAATTGCCTACCTGACTAAATTTGCGAGGTGAGTGGGCTGCAACAGGCTGAAATTGGAGGACTTTTGAGGAATTACCCCCCCCCCCCGTTGACTAAAATAGCCAAGTAAGAGTGGGCTGCAATGAGTGGACTTTTGAGGAAATAACCCTGACTAAAATTGTCATGTAAGAGTGGTCTGCAATGGGAGGACTTTCGAGGAATTACCCCTGATTAAAATTGCCTTGCAAGAGTGGGCTGCAGTGGGAGGACTTTTGAAGAATTACCCCTCATCAAAATTGCCATGTAAGAGTGGGCTGTAATGGGAGGACTTTTGAGGAATAACCCTACCTGACTAAAATTGCGAGGTGAGTGGGCTGCAACAGCCTGAAATTGGAAGACTTTTGAGGAATTACCCCTGATTAAAATTGCCATGTAAGAGGGGGCTGCAACGCGAGGACTTTTGAAGAATTACCTACCTGACTAAATTTGCGAGGTGAGTGGGCTGCAACAGGCTGAAATTGGAGGACTTTTGAGGAATTACCCCCCCCCCCCGTTGACTAAAATAGCCAAGTAAGAGTGGGCTGCAATGAGTGGACTTTTGAGGAAATAACCCTGACTAAAATTGTCATGTAAGAGTGGTCTGCAATGGGAGGACTTTTGAGGAATAACCCCTGATTGAAATTGCCATGTAACAGTGGGCTGCAACGGGAGGACTTTTGAAGAATCATCCTACTGACTAAAATTGCGAGGTGATTGGGCTGCAACAGCCTGAAATTGGAGGACTTTTGAGGAATTACCCCTGATTAAAATTGCCATGTAAGAGTGGGCTGCAATGGGAGGACTTTTGAAGAATTACCCCTGATTAAAATTGCCATGTAAGAATGGGTTGTAATGGGAGGACTTTTGAGGAATAACCCCTGATTGAAATTGCCATGTAAGAGTGGGCTGCAACGGGAGGACTTTTGAAGAATCACCCTAACTGACTAAAACTGCGAGGTGAGTGGGCTGCAATAGCCTGAAATTGGAGGACTTTTGAGGAATTCCCCTGATTGAAATTGCCATGTAAGAGTGGGCTGCACCGGGAGGACTTTTGAAGAAATACCCTATCTTACTAAATTTGCGAGGTGAGTGGGCTGCAACAGGCTGAAATTGGAGGACTTTTGAGCAATTACCTCCCCCCGTTGACTAAAATAGCCAAGCAAAAGTGGGCTGCAATGAGTGGACTTTTGAGGAAATAACCCTGACTAAAATTGCCATGTAAGAGTGGACTGCAATGGGAGGACTTTTGAAGAATTACCCCTGATTAAAATTGCCATGTAAGAATGGGTTGTAATGGGAGGACTTTTGAGGAATAACCCCTGATTGAAATTGCCATGTAAGAGTGGGCTGCAACGGGAGGACTTTTGAAGAATCACCCTAACTGACTAAAACTGCGAGGTGAGTGGGCTGCAATAGCCTGAAATTGGAGGACTTTTGAGGAATTCCCCTGATTAAAATTGCCATGTAAGAGTGGGCTGCACCGGGAGGACTTTTGAAGAAATACCCTATCTTACTAAATTTGCGAGGTGAGTGGGCTGCAACAGGCTGAAATTGGAGGACTTTTGAGCAATTACCTCCCCCCGTTGACTAAAATAGCCAAGCAAAAGTGGGCTGCAATGAGTGGACTTTTGAGGAAATAACCCTGACTAAAATTGCCATGAAAGAGTGGACTGCAATGGGAGGACTTTTGAGGAATAACCCCTGAAAGAAATTGCCATGTAACAGTGGGCTCCAACGGGAGGATTTTTAAAGAATCACCCTACCTGAATAACATTGCGAGGTGAGTGGGCTGCAACAGCCTGAAATTGGAGGACTTTTGAGGAATTACCCCTGATTAAAATTGCCATGTAAGAGTGGTCTGCAATGGGAGAACATTTGAAGAATTACCCCTGATTAAAATTGTCATGTAAGAGTGGGCTGTAATGGGAGGACTTTTGAGGAATAACCCCTGATTGAAGTTGCCATGTAACAGTGGTCTGCAACGGGAGGACTTTTGAAGAATCACCTTACCTGACTAAAATTGCGAGGTGAATGGGCTGCAGCAGCCTGAAATTGGAGGACTTTTGAGGAATTACCCCCCCCCCCCCCGTTGACTAAAATAGCCAAGTAAGAGTGGGCTGCAATGAGTGGACTTTTGAGGAAATAACCCTGACTAAAATTGTCATGTAAGAGTGGTCTGCAATGGGAGGACTTTCGAGGAATTACCCCTGATTAAAATTGCCTTGCAAGAGTGGGCTGCAGTGGGAAGACTTTTGAAGAATTACCCCTGATCAAAATTGCCATGTAAGAGTGGGCTGTAATAGGAGGACTTTTGAGGAATAACCCTACCTGACTAAAATTGCGAGGTGAGTGGGCTGCAACAGCCTGAAATTGGAAGACTTTTGAGGAATTACCCCTGATTAAAATTGCCATGTAAGAGGGGGCTGCAACGGGAGGACTTTTGAAGAATTACCCTACCTGACTAAATTTGCGAGGTGAGTGGGCTGCAACAGGCTGAAATTGGAGGACTTTTGAGGAATTACCCCCCCCCCCCCCGTTGACTAAAATAGCCAAGTAAGAGTGGGCTGCAATGAGTGGACTTTTGAGGAAATAACCCTGACTAAAATTGTCATGTAAGAGTGGTCTGCAATGGGAGGACTTTCGAGGAATTACCCCTGATTAAAATTGCCTTGCAAGAGTGGGCTGCAGTGGGAAGACTTTTGAAGAATTACCCCTGATCAAAATTGCCATGTAAGAGTGGGCTGTAATGGGAGGACTTTTGAGGAATAACCCTACCTGACTAAAATTGCGAGGTGAGTGGGCTGCAACAGCCTGAAATTGGAAGACTTTTGAGGAATTACCCCTGATTAAAATTGCCATGTAAGAGGGGGCTGCAACGGGAGAACTTTTGAAGAATTACCCTACCTGACTAAATTTGCGAGGTGAGTGGGCTGCAACAGGCTGAAATTGGAGGTCTTTTGAGGAATTACCCCCCCCCCCCCGTTGACTAAAATAGCCAAGTAAGAGTGGGCTGCAATGAGTGGACTTTTGAGGAAATAACCCTGACTAAAATTGTCATGTAAGAGTGGTCTGCAATGGGAGGACTTTCGAGGAATTACCCCTGATTAAAATTGCCTTGCAAGAGTGGGCTGCAACGGGAGGACTTTTGAAGAATTACCCCTGAATAAAATTGCCATGTAAGAGTGGGCTGCAACGGGAGGACTTTTGAGGAATTACCCCTGATTAAAATTGCCATGTAAGAGTGGTCTGCAATGGGAGGACATTTGAAGAATTACCCCTGATTAAAATTGTCATGTAAGAGTGGGCTGTAATGGGAGGACTTTTGAGGAATAACCCCTGACTGAAATTGCCATGTAACAGTGGGCTGCAACGGGAGGACTTTTGAAGAATCACCTTACCTGACTAAAATTGCGAGGTGAATGGGCTGCAGCAGCCTGAAATTGGAGAACTTTTGAGGATTTACATCTGATTAAAAATGCCATGTAAGAGTGGGCTGCAGTGGGAGGACTTTTGAAGAATTACCCCTGATCAAAATTGCCATGTAAGAGTGGGCTGCAACGGGAGGACTTTTGAAGAATCACCCTACCTGACTAAATTTGCGAGGTGAGTGGTCTGCAACAGCCTGAAATTGGAAAACTTTTGAGGAATTACCCCTGATTAAAATTGCCATGTAAGAGTGGGCTGCAATGGGAGGTTTTTTGAAGAATTACCCCTGATTGAAATTGCCATGTAAGAGTGGGCTGTAATGGGAGGACTTTTGAGGAATAACCCTACCTGACTAAAATTGCGAGGTGATTGGGCTGCAACAGCCTGAAATTGGAGGACTTTTGAGGAATTACCCCTGATTAAAATTGCCATGTAAGAGGGGGCTGCAACGGGAGGACTTTTGAAGAATTACCCTACCTGACTAAATTTGCGAGGTGAGTGGGCTGCAACAGGCTGAAATTGGAGGACTTTTGAGGAATTACCCCCCCCCCCCGTTGACTAAAATAGCCAAGTAAGAGTGGGCTGCAATGAGTGGACTTTTGAGGAAATAACCCTGACTAAAATTGTCATGTAAGAGTGGTCTGCAATGGGAGGACTTTCGAGGAATTACCCCTGATTAAAATTGCCTTGCAAGAGTGGGCTGCAACGGGAGGACTTTTGAAGAATTACCCCTGATTAAAATTGCCATGTAAGAGTGGGCTGCAACGGGAGGACTTTTGAGGAATTACCCCTGATTAAAATTGCCATGTAAGAGTGGTCTGCAATGGGAGGACATTTGAAGAATTACCCCTGATTAAAATTGTCATGTAAGAGTGGGCTGTAATGGGAGGACTTTTGAGGAATAACCACTGATTGAAATTGCCATGTAACAGTGGGCTGCAACGGGAGGACTTTTGAAGAATCACCTTACCTGAATAACATTGCGAGGTGAGTGGGCTGCAACAGCCTGAAATTGGAGGACTTTTGAGGAATTACCCCTGATTAAAATTGCCATGTAAGAGTGGTCTGCAATGGGAGGACATTTGAAGAATTACCCCTGATTAAAATTGTCATGTAAGAGTGGGCTGTAATGGGAGGACTTTTGAGGAATAACCCCTGATTGAAATTGCCATGTAACAGTGGGCTGCAACGGGAGGACTTTTGAAGAATCACCTTACCTGACTAAAATTGCGAGGTGAATGGGCTGCAGCAGCCTGAAATTGGAGAACTTTTGAGGATTTACATCTGATTAAAAATGCCATGTAAGAGTGGGCTGCAGTGGGAGGACTTTTGAAGAGTTACCCCTGATCAAAATTGCCATGTAAGAGTGGGCTGCAACGGGAGGACTTATGAAGGATCACCCTACCTGACTAAATTTGCGAGGTGAGTGGGCTGCAACAGCCTGAAATTGGAAAACTTTTGAGGAATTACCCCTGATTAAAATTGCCATGTAAGAGTGGGCTGCAATGGGAGGACTTTTGAAGAATTACCCCTGATTGAAATTGCCATGTAAGAGTGGGCTGTAATGGGAGGACTTTTGAGGAATAACCCTACCTGACTAAAATTACGAGGTGAGTGGGCTGCAACAGCCTGAAATTGTAGGACTTTTGAGGAATTACCCCTGATTAAAATTGCCATGTAAGAGGGGGCTGCAACGGGAGGACTTTTGAAGAATTACCCTACCTGACTAAATTTGCGAGGTGAGTTGTCTGCCACAGCCTGAAATTGGAAAACTTTTGAGGAATTACCCCTGATTAAAATTGCCATGTAAGTGTGGGCTGCAATGGGAGGACTTTTGAAGAGTTACCCCTGATTGAAATTGCCATGTAAAAGTGGGCTGCAACGGGAGGAATTTTGAAGAATCGCCCTACCTGACTAAATTTGCGAGGTGAGTGGTCTGCAACAGCCTGAAATTGGAAAACTTTTGAGGAATTACCCCTGATTAAAATTGCCATGTAAGAGTGGGCTGCAGTGGGAGGACTTTTGAAGAATTACCCCGGATCAAAATTGCCATGTAAGAGTGGGCTGCAACGGGAGGACTTTTGAAGAATCACCCTACCTGACTAAATTTGCGAGGTGAGTGGTCTGCAACAGCCTGAAATTGGAAAACTTTTGAGGAATTGCCCCTGATTAAAATTGCCATGTAAGAGTGGGCGGCAATGGGAGGACTTTTGAAGAATTACCCCTGATTGAAATTGCCATGTAAGAGTGGGCTGTAATGGGAGGACTTTTGAGGAATAACCCTACCTGACTAAAATTGCGAGGTGAGTGGGCTGCAACAGCCTGAAATTGGAGGACTTTTGAGGAATTACCCCTGATTAAAATTGCCATGTAAGAGGGGGCTGCAACGGGAGGACTTTTGAAGAATTACCCTACCTGACTAAATTTTCGAGGTGAGTGGGCTGCAACAGGCTGAAATTGGAGGACTTTTGAGGAATTACCCACCCCCCCCCCCCGTTGACTAAAATAGCCAAGTAAGAGTGGGCTGCAATGAGTGGACTTTTGAGGAAATAACCCTGACTAAAATTGTCATGTAAGAGTGGTCTGCAATGGGAGGACTTTCGAGGAATTACCCCTGATTAAAATTGCCTTGCAAGAGTGGGCTGCAACGGGAGGACTTTTGAAGAATTACCCCTGATTAAAATTGCCATGTAAGAGTGGGCTGCAACGGGAGGACTTTTGAGGAATTACCCCTGATTAAAATTGCCATGTAAGAGTGGTCTGCAATGGGAGGACATTTGAAGAATTACCCCTGATTAAAATTGTCATGTAAGAGTGGGCTGTAATGGGAGGACTTTTGAGGAATAACCACTGATTGAAATTGCCATGTAACAGTGGGCTGCAACGGGAGGACTTTTGAAGAATCACCTTACCTGAATAACATTGCGAGGTGAGTGGGCTGCAACAGCCTGAAATTGGAGGACTTTTGAGGAATTACCCCTGATTAAAATTGCCATGTAAGAGTGGTCTGCAATGGGAGGACATTTGAAGAATTACCCCTGATTAAAATTGTCATGTAAGAGTGGGCTGTAATGGGAGGACTTTTGAGGAATAACCCCTGATTGAAATTGCAATGTAACAGTGGGCTGCCACGGGAGGACTTTTGAAGAATCACCTTACCTGATTAAAATTGCGAGGTGAATGGGCTGCAGCAGCCTGAAATTGGAGAACTTTTGAGGATTTACATCTGATTAAAAATGCCATGTAAGAGTGGGCTGCAGTGGGAGGACTTTTGAAGAGTTACCCCTGATAAAAATTGCCATGTAAGAGTGGGCTGCAACGGGAGGACTTATGAAGAATCACCCTACCTGACTAAATTTGCGAGGTGAGTGGGCTGCAACAGCCTGAAATTGGAAAACTTTTGAGGAATTACCCCTGATTAAAATTGCCATGTAAGAGTGGGCTGCAATGGGAGGACTTTTGAAGAATTACCCCTGATTGAAATTGCCATGTAAGAGTGGGCTGTAATGGGAGGACTTTTGAGGAATAACCCTACCTGACTAAAATTGCGAGGTGAGTGGGCTGCAACAGCCTGAAATTGTAGGACTTTTGAGGAATTACCCCTGATTAAAATTGCCATGTAAGAGGGGGCTGCAACGGGAGGACTTTTGAAGAATTACCCTACCAGACTAAATTTGCGAGGTGAGTGGGCTGCAACAGGCTGAAATTGGAGGACTTTTGAGGAATTACCCCCCCCCCCCCGTTGACTAAAATAGCCAAGTAAGAGTGGGCTGCAATGAGTGGACTTTTGAGGAATTACCCCTGATTAAAATTGCCTTGCAAGAGTGGGCTGCAACGGGAGGACTTTTGAAGAATTACCCTACCTGACTAAAACTGCGAGGCGAGTGGGCTGCAACAGACTGCAATGGGAGCGCTTTTGAGAAATTACCCATGACTAAAATTGCCGTGTAAGAGTGGGTTGCAATGGGTTGCAATGGGAGGATTTTTGAGGAATTACTTCAACTGGCTAAAGTTGCCATGTAAGAGTGGGCTGCAATGGGAGGACATTTGAAGAATTACTCCTGATTAAATTTGTCATGTAAGAGAGGGCTGTAATGGGAGGACTTTTGAGGAATAACCCCTGATTGAAATTGCCATGTAACAGTGGGCTGCAACGGGAGGACTTGTGAAGAATCACCCTACCTGACTAAAATTGCGAGGTGAGTGGGCTGCAACAGCCTGAAATTGGAGGACTTTTGAGGAATTACATCTGATTAAAACAGCCATGTAAGAGTGGGCTGCAATGAGAGGACTTTTGAAGAATTACCCTGATCAAAATTGCCATGTAAGAGTGGGCTGCAACGGGAGGACTTTTGAAGAATCACCCTACCTGACTAAAATTGCGAGGTGAGTGGGCTGCAACAGCCTGAAATTGGAAAACTTTTGAGGAATTCCCCTGATTAAAATTACCATGTAAGAGTGGGCTGCAATGGGAGGACTTTTGAAGAATTACCCCCGATTAAAACTGCCATGTAAGAGTGGGCTGTAATGGGAGGACTTTTGAGGAATAACCCCTGATTGAAATTGCCATGTAACAGTGGGCTGTAATGGGAGGACTTTTGAAGAATCACCCTACCTGACTAAAATTGCGAGGTGAGTGGGCTGCAACAGCCTGAAATTGGAGGACTTTTGAGGAATTACCCCTGATTAAAATTGCCTTGCAAGAGTGGGCTGCAACGGGAGGACTTTTGAGGAATAACCCTACCTGACTAAAATTGCGAGGTGAGTGGGCTGCAACAGCCTGAAATTGTAGGACTTTTGAGGAATTACCCCTGATTAAAATTGCCATGTAAGAGGGGGCTGCAACGGGAGGACTTTTGAAGAATTACCCTACCAGACTAAATTTGCGAGGTGAGTGGGCTGCAACAGGCTGAAATTGGAGGACTTTTGAGGAATTACCCCCCCCCCGTTGACTAAAATAGCCAAGTAAGAGTGGGCTGCAATGAGTGGACTTTTGAGGAATTACCCCTGATTAAAATTGCCTTGCAAGAGTGGGCTGCAACGGGAGGACTTTTGAAGAATTACCCTACCTGACTAAAACTGCGAGGCGAGTGGGCTGCAACAGACTGCAATGGGAGCACTTTTGAGAAATTACCCATGACTAAAATTGCCGTGTAAGAGTGGGTTGCAATGGGTTGCAATGGGAGGATTTTTGAGGAATTACTTCAACTGGCTAAAGTTGCCATGTAAGAGTGGGCTGCAATGGGAGGACATTTGAAGAATTACTCCTGATTAAATTTGTCATGTAAGAGAGGGCTGTAATGGGAGGACTTTTGAGGAATAACCCCTGATTGAAATTGCCATGTAACAGTGGGCTGCAACGGGAGGACTTGTGAAGAATCACCCTACCTGACTAAAATTGCGAGGTGAGTGGGCTGCAACAGCCTGAAATTGGAGGACTTTTGAGGAATTACATCTGATTAAAACAGCCATGTAAGAGTGGGCTGCAATGAGAGGACTTTTGAAGAATTACCCTGATCAAAATTGCCATGTAAGAGTGGGCTGCAACGGGAGGACTTTTGAAGAATCACCCTACCTGACTAAAATTGCGAGGTGAGTGGGCTGCAACAGCCTGAAATTGGAAAACTTTTGAGGAATTCCCCTGATTAAAATTACCATGTAAGAGTGGGCTGCAATGGGAGGACTTTTGAAGAATTACCCCCGATTAAAACTGCCATGTAAGAGTGGGCTGTAATGGGAGGACTTTTGAGGAATAACCCCTGATTGAAATTGCCATGTAACAGTGGGCTGTAATGGGAGGACTTTTGAGGAATAACCCTACCTGACTAAAATTGCGAGGTGAGTGGGCTGCAACAGCCTGAAATTGGAGGACTTTCGAGGAATTACCCCTGATTAAAATTGCCTTGCAAGAGTGGGCTGCAACGGGAGGACTTTTGAAGAATTACCCTACCTGACTAAAACTGCGAGGCGAGTGGGCTGCAACAGACTGCAATGGGAGCACTTTTGAGAAATTACCCATGACTAAAATTGCCGTGTAAGAGTGGGTTGCAATGGGTTGCAATGGGAGGATTTTTGAGGAATTACTTCAACTGGCTAAAGTTGCCATGTAAGAGTGGGCTGCAATGGGAGGACATTTGAAGAATTACTCCTGATTAAAATTGTCATTTAAGAGTGGGCTGTAATGGGAGGACTTTTGTGGAATAACCACGGATTGAAATTGCCATGTAACAGTGGGCTGCAACGGGAGGACTTGTGAAGAATCACCCTACCTGACTAAAATTGCGAGGTGAGTGGGCTGCAACAGCCTGAAATTGGAGGACTTTTGAGGAATTACATCTGATTAAAAAAGCCATGTAAGAGTGGGCTGCAATGAGAGGACTTTTGAAGAATTACCCTGATCAAAATTGCCATGTAAGAGTGGGCTGCAA
Organism: Convolutriloba macropyga; assembly: GCF_964194025.1. NCBI lineage: Eukaryota > Metazoa > Xenacoelomorpha > Acoela > Convolutidae > Convolutriloba > Convolutriloba macropyga. Next base: position 13,179 of record NW_027452583.1, on the reverse strand, counting down.
CGGGAGGACTTTTGAAGAATCACCCTACCTGACTAAAATTGCGAGGTGAGTGGGCTGCAACAGCCTGAAATTGGAAAACTTTTGAGGAATTCCCCTGATTAAAATTACCATGTAAGAGTGGGCTGCAATGGGAGGACTTTTGAAGAATTACCCCTGATTAAAACTGCCATGTAAGAGTGGGCTGTAATGGGAGGACTTTTGAGGAATAACCCCTGATTGAAATTGCCATGTAACAGTGGGCTGCAACGGGAGGACTTTTGAAGAATCACCCTACCTGACTAAAATTGCGAGGTGAGTGGGCTGCAACAGCCTGAAATTGGAGGACTTTTGAGGAATTACCCCTGATTAAAATTGCCATGTAAGAGGGGGCTGCAACGGGAGGACTTTTGAAGAATTACCCTCCATGACTAAAATTGCGAGGTGAGTGGGCTGCAACAGACTGCAATGGGAACACTTTTGAGAAATTACCCATGACTAAAATTGCCAGGTAAAAGTGAGCAGCAATGGTCTGAAATTGGAGGACTTTCGATGATTTAACTCCCCCCGCTGACTAAAATTGCCGTGTAAGAGTGGGTTGCAATGGGCTGCAATGGGAGGATTTTTGAGGAATTACTTCAACTGGCTAAAGTTGCCAAGTAAGAGTGGGCTGCAATGGGAGGACATTTGAAGAATTACCCCTGATTAAAATTGTCCTCTAAGAGTGGGCTGCAACGGGAGGACTTTTGAATAATTACCCTACCTGACTAAATTTGCGAGGTGAGTGGGCTGCAACAGACTGAAATTGGAGGACTTTTGAGGAATCACCCCCCCCCCCCCCCTCGTTGACTTAAATAGCCAAGTAAGAGTGGGCTGCAATGAGTGGACTTTTGAGGAATTACCCCTGATTAAAATTGCCATGTAAGAGGGGGCTGCAACGGGAGGACTTTTGAAGAATTACCCTACCTGACTAAAATTGCGAGGTGAGTGGGCTGCAACAGACTGCAATGGGAGCACTTTTGAGAAATTACCCATGACTAAAATTGCCAGGTAAAAGTGAGCAGAAATGGTCTGAAATTGGAGGACTTTCGATGATTTAACTCCCCCCGCTGACTAAAATTGCCGTGTAAGAGTGGGTTGCAATGGGCTGCAATGGGAGGATCTTTGAGGAATTACTTCAACTGGCTAAAGTTGCCAAGTAAGAGTGGGCTGCAATGGGAGGACATTTGAAGAATTACCCCTGATTAAAATTGTCCTGTAAGAGTGGGCTGTAATGGGAGGACTTTTGAGGAATAACCCCTGATTGAAATTGCCAAGTAACAGTGGGCTGGAACGGGAGGACTTGTGAAGAATCACCCTACCTGACTTAAATTGCGAGGTGAGTGGGCTGCAACAGCCTGAAATTGGAGGACTTTTGAGGAATTACATCTGATTAAAAATGCCATGTAAGAGTGGGCTGCAATGGGAGGAGTTTTGAAGAATTAACCTGATCAAAATTGCCATGTAAGAGTGGGCTGCAACGGGAGGACTTTTGAAGAATCACCCTACCTGACTAAAATTGCGAGGTGAGTGGGCTGCAACAGCCTGAAATTGGAGGACTTTTGAGGAATTACCCCTGATTAAAATTGCCATGTAAGAGGGGGCTGCAACGGGAGGACTTTTGAAGAATTACCCTCCATGACTAAAATTGCGAGGTGAGTGGGCTGCAACAGACTGCAATGGGAGCACTTTTGAGAAATTACCCATGACTAAAATTGCCAGGTAAAAGTGAGCAGCAATGGTCTGAAATTGGAGGACTTTCGATGATTTAACTCCCCCCGCTGACTAAAATTGCCGTGTAAGAGTGGGTTGCAATGGGCTGCAATGGGAGGATTTTTGAGGAATTACTTCAACTGGCTAAAGTTGCCAAGTAAGAGTGGGCTGCAATGGGAGGACATTTGAAGAATTACCCCTGATTAAAATTGTCCTCTAAGAGTGGGCTGCAACGGGAGGACTTTTGAATAATTACCCTACCTGACTAAATTTGCGAGGTGAGTGGGCTGCAACAGACTGAAATTGGAGGACTTTTGAGGAATCACCCCCCCCCCCCCCACTCGTTGACTTAAATAGCCAAGTAAGAGTGGGCTGCAATGAGTGGACTTTTGAGGAATTACCCCTGATTAAAATTGCCATGTAAGAGGGGGCTGCAACGGGAGGACTTTTGAAGAATTACCCTACCTGACTAAAATTGCGAGGTGAGTGGGCTGCAACAGACTGCAATGGGAGGACTTTTGAGAAATTACCCATGACTAAAATTGCCAGGTAAAAGTGAGCAGAAATGGTCTGAAATTGGAGGACTTTCGATGATTTAACTCCCCCCGCTGACTAAAATTGCCGTGTAAGAGTGGGTTGCAATGGGCTGCAATGGGAGGATTTTTGAGGAATTACTTCAACTGGCTAAAGTTGCCAAGTAAGAGTGGGCTGCAATGGGAGGACATTTGAAGAATTACCCCTGATTAAAATTGTCCTGTAAGAGTGGGCTGTAATGGGAGGACTTTTGAGGAATAACCCCTGATTGAAATTGCCAAGTAACAGTGGGCTGGAACGGGAGGACTTGTGAAGAATCACCCTACCTGACTTAAATTGCGAGGTGAGTGGGCTGCAACAGCCTGAAATTGGAGGACTTTTGAGGAATTACATCTGATTAAAAATGCCATGTAAGAGTGGGCTGCAATGGGAGGAGTTTTGAAGAATTAACCTGATCAAAATTGCCATGTAAGAGTGGGCTGCAACGGGAGGACTTTTGAAGAATCACCCTACCTGACTAAAATTGCGAGGTGAGTGGGCTGCAACAGCCTGAAATTGGAAAACTTTTGAGGAATTGCCCCTGATTAAAATTGCCATGTAAGAGTGGGCTGCAATGGGAGGACTTTTGAAGAATTACCCCTGATTAAAATTGCCATGTAAGAGTGGGCTGTAATGGGAGGACTTTTGAGGAATAACCACAGATTGAAATTGCCATGTAACAGTGGGCTGCAATGGGAGGACATTTGAAGAATTACCCCTGACTAAAAGTGTCATGTAATGCAATGGGAGCACTTTTGAGAAATTACCCATGACTAAAATTGCCAGGTAAAAGTGAGCAGCAATGGTCTGAAATTGGAGGACTTTCGATGATTTAACTCCCCCCGCTGAATAAAATTGCCGTGTAAGAGTGGGTTGCAATGGGCTGCAATGGGAGGATTTTTGAGGAATTACTTCAACTGGCTAAAGTTGCCAAGTAAGAGTGGGCTGCAATGGGAGGACATTTGAAGAATTACCCCTGATTAAAATTGTCCTCTAAGAGTGGGCTGCAACGGGAGGACTTTTGAAGAATTACCCTACCTGACTAAATTTGCGAGGTGAGTGGGCTGCAACAGACTGAAATTGGAGGACTTTTGAGGAATCACCCCCCCCCCCCGTTGACTTAAATAGCCAAGTAAGAGTGGGCTGCAATGAGTGGACTTTTGAGGAATTACCCCTGATTAAAATTGCCATGTAAGAGGGGGCTGCAACGGGAGGACTTTTGAAGAATTACCCTACCTGACTAAAATTGCGAGGTGAGTGGGCTGCAACAGACTGCAATGGGAGAACTTTTGAGAAATTACCCATGACTAAAATTGCCAGGTAAAAGTGAGCAGAAATGGTCTGAAATTGGAGGACTTTCGATGATTTAACTCCCCCCGCTGACTAAAATTGCCGTGTAAGAGTGGGTTGCAATGGGCTGCAATGGGAGGATTTTTGAGGAATTACTTCAACTGGCTAAAGTTGCCAAGTAAGAGTGGGCTGCAATGGGAGGACATTTGAAGAATTACCCCTGATTAAAATTGTCCTGTAAGAGTGGGCTGTAATGGGAGGACTTTTGAGGAATAACCCCTGATTGAAATTGCCAAGTAACAGTGGGCTGGAACGGGAGGACTTGTGAAGAATCACCCTACCTGACTTAAATTGCGAGGTGAGTGGGCTGCAACAGCCTGAAATTGGAGGACTTTTGAGGAATTACATCTGATTAAAAATGCCATGTAAGAGTGGGCTGCAATGGGAGGAGTTTTGAAGAATTACCCTGATCAAAATTGCCATGTAAGAGTGGGCTGCAACGGGAGGACTTTTGAAGAATCACCCTACCTGACTAAAATTGCGAGGTGAGTGGGCTGCAACAGCCTGAAATTGGAAAACTTTTGAGGAATTGCCCCTGATTAAAATTGCCATGTAAGAGTGGGCTGCAATGGGAGGACTTTTGAAGAATTACCCCTGATTAAAATTGCCATGTAAGAGTGGGCTGTAATGGGAGGACTTTTGAGGAATAACCACAGATTGAAATTGCCATGTAACAGTGGGCTGCAATGGGAGGACATTTGAAGAATTACCCCTGACTAAAAGTGTCATGTAAGAGTGGGCTGTAATGGGAGGACTTTTGAGGAATAACCCCTGATTGAAATTGCCATGTAACAGTGGGCTGCAACGGGAGGACTTGTGAAGAATCACCCTACCTGACTAAAATTGCGAGGTGAGTGGGCTGCAACAGCCTGAAATTGGAGGACTTTTGAGGAATTACATCTGATTAAAAATTCCATTTAAGACTAAAATTGCCAGGTAAAAGTGAGCAGCAATGGGCTGAAATTGGAGGACTTTCGATGATTTAGCTCCCCCCCCCCCCCCCGCTGACTAAATTTGCCGTGTAAGAGTGGGCTGCAATGGGCTGCAATGGGAGGATTTTTGAAGAATCACCCTACTTGACCAAATTTCCGAAGTGAGTGGGCTGCAACAGCCTGAAGTTGGAGGACTTTTGAGGAATTACCCCTGATTAAAATTGCCATGTAAGAGTGGGCTGCAATGGGAGGACATTTGAAGAATTACCCCTGATTAAAATTGCCAGGTAAGAGTGGGCTGTAATGGGAGGACTTTTGAGGAATAACCCCTGATTGAAATTGCCATGTAACAGTGGGCTGCAACGGGAGGACTTTTGAAGAATCACCCTACCTGACCAAAATTGCGAAGTGAGTGGGCTGCAACAGCCTGAAGTTGGAGGACTTTTGAGGAATAACCCCTGATTGAAATTGCCATGTAACAGTGGGCTGCAACGGGAGGACTTTTGAAGAATCACCCTACCTGACCAAAATTGCGAAGTGAGTGGGCTGCAACAGCCTGAAGTTGGAGGACTTTTGAGGAATAACCCCTGATTGAAATTGCCATGTAACAGTGGGCTGCAACGGGAGGACTTTTGAAGAATCACCCTACTTGACCAAATTTGCGAAGTGAGTGGGCTGCAACAGCCTGAAGTTGGAGGACTTTTGAGGAATTACCCCTGATTAAAATTGCCATGTAAGAGTGGGCTGCAATGGGAGGACATTTGAAGAATTACCCCTGATTAAAATTGCCAGGTAAGAGTGGGCTGTAATGGGAGGACTTTTGAGGAATAACCCCTGATTGAAATTGCCATGTAACAGTGGGCTGCAACGGGAGGACTTTTGAAGAATCACCCTACCTGACCAAAATTGCGAAGTGAGTGGGCTGCAACAGCCTGAAGTTGGAGGACTTTTGAGGAATAACCCCTGATTGAAATTGCCATGTAACAGTGGGCTGCAACGGGAGGATTTTTGAAGAATCACCCTACCTGACTAAAATTGCGAGGTGAGTGGGCTGCAACAGCCTGAAATTGGAGGAGTTTTGAGGAATTACATCTGATTAAAAATGCCATTTAAGACTAAAATTGCCAGGTAAAAGTGAGCAGCAATGGGCTGAAATTGGAGGACTTTCGATGATTTAGCTCCCCCCCGCTGACTAAATTTGCCGTGTAAGAGTGGGTTGCAATGGGCTGCAATGGGAGGATTTTTGAGGAATTACTTCAACTGGCTAAAGTTGCCATGTAAAAGTGGGCTGCAATGGGAGGACATTTGAAGAATTACTCCTGATTAAAATTGTCATGTAAGAGTGGGCTGTAATGGGAGGACTTTTGAGGAATAACCCCTGATTAAAATTGTCATGTAAGAGTGGGCTGTAATGGGAGGACTTTTGAGGAATAACCCCTGATTGAAATTGACATGTAATAGTGGGCTGCAACGGGAGGACTTTTGAAGAATCACCCTACTTGACCAAAATTGCGAAGTGAGTGGGCTGCAACAGCCTGAAGTTGGAGGACTTTTGAGGAATTACCCCTGATTAAAATTGCCATGTAACAGTGGGCTGCAACGGGAGGACTTTTGAAGAATCACCCTACTTGACCAAAATTGCGAAGTGAGTGGGCTGCAACAGCCTGAAGTTGGAGGACTTTTGAGGAATTACCCTTGATTAAAATTGCCATGTAAGAGTGGGCTGCAATGGGAGGACATTTGAAGAATTACCCCTGATTAAAATTGCCAGGTAAGAGTGGGCTGTAATGGGAGGACTTTTGAGGAATAACCCCTGATTGAAATTGCCATGTAACAGTGGGCTGCAACGGGAGGACTTTTGAAGAATCACCCTATCTGACTAAAACTACGAGGTGAGTGGGCTGCACCAGCCTGAAATTGGAGGACTTTTGAGGATTTACCCCTGATTAAAATTGCCATGTAAGAGTGGGCTGCAATGGGAGGACTTTTGAAGAATTACCCCTGATTAAAATTGCCAGGTAAGAGTGGGCTGTAATGGGAGGACTTTTAAGGAATAACCCCTGATTGAAATTGCCATGTAACAGTGGGCTGCAACGGGAGGATTTTTGAAGAATCACCCTACCTGACTAAAATTACGAGGTGAGTGGGCTGCACCAGCCTGAAATTGGAGGACTTTTGAGGATTTACCCCTGATTAAAATTGCCATGTAATAGTGGGCTGCAACGGGAGGACTTTTGAAGAATCACACTACCTGACTAAAATTGCGAGGTGAGTGGGCTGCAACAGACTGCAATGGGAGCACTTTTGAGAAATTACCCATGACTAAAATTGCCAGGTAAAAATGAGCAGCAATGGGCTGAAATTGGAGGACTTTCGATGATTTAACTCCTCCCCCGCTGACTAAAATTGCCGTGTAAGAGTGGGTTGCAATGGGCTGCAATGGGAGGATTTTTGAGGAATTACTTCAACTGGCTAAAGTTGCCACGTAAGAGTGGGCTGCAATGGGAGGACATTTGAAGATTTACTCCTGATTAAAATTGTCATGTAAGAGTGGGCTGTAATGGGAGGTCTTTTGAGGAATAACCCCTGATTAAAATTGTCATGTAAGAGTGGGCTGTAATGGGAGGACTTTTGAGGAATAACCCCTGATTGAAATTGCCATGTAACAGTGGGCTGCAACGGGAGGAGTTTTGAAGAACCACCCTACCTGACCAAAATTGCGAAGTGAGTGGGCTGCAACAGCCTGAAGTTGGAGGACTTTTGAGGAATTACCCCTGATTAAAATTGCCATGTAAGAGTGGGCTGCAATGGGAGGACATTTGAAAAATTACCCCTGATAAAAAAATTGCCAGGTAAGAGTGGGCTGTAATGGGAGGACTTTTGAGGAATAACCCCTGATTGAAATTGCCATGTAACAGTGGGCTGCAACGGGAAGACTTTTGAAGAATCACCCTACCTGACTAAAATTACGAGGTGATTGGGCTGCACCAGCGTGAAATTTGAGGACTTTTGAGGATTTACCCCTGATTAAAATTGCCATGTAACAGTGGGCGGCAATGGAAGGACTTTTGAAGAATTACCCCTGATTAAAATTGCCTTGTAGGAGTGGGCTGCAATGCGAGGACTTTTGAAGAATCAGCCTACCTGACTAAAATTACGAGGTGAGTGGGCTGCAACAGCCTGAAATTGGAGGACTTTTGAGGAATTACCCCTGATTAAAATTGCGATGTAAGAGTGGGCTGCAATGGGAGGACTTTTGAAGAATTACCCCTGATTAAAATTGCCATGTAAGAGTGGGTTGTAATGGGAGGACTTTTGAGGAATAACCCCTGACTGAAATTGCCATGTAACAGTGGGCTGCAACGGGAGGACTTTTGAAGAATCATCCTACTGACTAAAATTACGAGGTGAGTGGGCTGCAGCAGCTTGAAATTGGAGGATTTTTGAGGATTTAACCCTGATTAAAATTGCCATGTAAGGTTGGGCTGCACCGGGAGGACTTTTGAAGAATTACCCCTGATTAAAATTGCCATTTAAGAGTGGGCTGTAATGGGAGGACTTTTGAGGAATAACCCCTGATTGAAAATGCCATGTAACAGTGGGCTGCAACGGGAGGACTTTTGAAGAATCACCGTACCTGACTAACATTGCGAGGTGAGTGGGCTGCAACAGCCTGAAATTGGAGGACTTTTGAGGAATTAACCCTGATTAAAATTTCCATGTAAGAGGGGGCTGCAACGGGAGGACTTTTGAAGAATTACCCTACCTGACTAAATTTGCGAGGTGAGTGGACTGCAACAGGCTGAAATTGGAAGACTTTTGAGGAATTACCTCCCCCCGTTGATTAAAGGAGCCAAGTAAGAGGGGGCTGCAATGAGTGGACTTTTGAGGAAATAACCCTGACTAAAATTGTCATGTAAGAGTGGTCTGCAATGGGAGGACTTTCGAGGAATTACCCCTGATTAAAATTGCCATGCAAGAGTGGGCTGCAATGGGAGGACTTTTGAAGAATTACCCCTGATTAAAATTGCCATGTAAGAATGGGTTGTAATGGGAAGACTTTTGAGGAATAACCCCTGATTGAAATTGCCATGTAACAGTGGGCTGCAACGGGAGGACTTTTGAAGGATCATCCTACTGACTAAAATTACGAGGTAAGTGGGCTGCAACAGCCAGCCTGAAATTGGAGGAGTTTTGCGGAATTACCCCTGATTAAAATTGCAATGTAAGAGTGGGCTGCAATGGCAGGACTTTTGAAGAATTACCCCTGATTAAAATTGACATGTAAGAGTGGGCTGCAACGGTAGGACTTTTGAAGAATCACCCTACCTGACTAAAATTGCGAGGTGAGTGGGCTGCAACAGCCTGAAATTGGAGGACTTTTGAGGAATTACCCCTGATTAATATTGCCATGTAAGATTGGGCTGCACCGGGAGGACTTTTGAAGAATTACCCTACCTTACTAAATTTGCGAGGTGAGTGGGCTGCAACAGCCTGAAATTGGAAAACTTTTGAGGAATTACCCCTGATTAAAATTGCCATGTAAGAGTGGTCTGTAATGGGAGAACTTTTGAGGAATAACCCCTGATTGAAAATGCCATGTAACAGTGGGCTGCAACGGCAGGACTTTTGAAGAATCACCCTACCTGACTAACATTGCGAGGTGAGTGGGCTGCAACAGCCTGAAATTGGAGGACTTTCGAAGAATTACCCCTGATTTAAGTTTCCATGTAAGAGGGGGCTGCAACGTGAGGACTTCTGAAGAATTACCCTACCTGACTAAATTTGCGAGGTGAGTGGACTGCAACAGGCTGAAATTGGAGGGCTTTTGAGGAATTACCCCTGATTAAAATTGCCATGTAAGAGTGGGCTGCAATGGGAGGACATTTGAAAAATTACCCCTTATAAAAAAATTGCCAGGTAAGAGTGGGCTGTAATGGGAGGACTTTTGAGGAATAACCCCTGATTGAAATTGCCATGTTTGTAACAGTGGGCTGCAACGGGAAGACTTTTGAAGAATCACCCTACCTGACTAAAAATACGAGGTGAGTGGGCTGCACCAGCGTGAAATTGGAGGACTTTTGAGGATTTACCCCTGATTAAAATTGCCATGTAACAGTGGGCGGCAATGGAAGGACTTTTGAAGAATCATCCTACTGACTAAAATTACGAGGTGAGTGGGCTGCATCAGCTTGAAATTGGAGGATTTTTGAGGATTTAACCCTGATTAAAATTGCCATGTAAGATTGGGCTGCACCGGGAGGACTTTTGAAGAATTACCCCTGATTAAAATTGCCATGTAAGAGTGGGCTGTAATGGGAGGACTTTTGAGGAATAAACCCTGATTGAAAATGCCATGTAACAGTGGGCTGCAACGGGAGGACTTTTGAAGAATCACCCTACCTGACTAACATTGCGAGGTGAGTGGGCTGCAACAGCCTGAAATTGGAGGACTTTTGAGGATTTAACCCTGATTAAAATTGCCATGTAAGATTGGGCTGCACCGGGAGGACTTTTGAAGAATTACCCCTGATTAAAATTGCCTTTTAGGAGTGGGCTGCAATGCGAAGACTTTTGAAGAATCAGCCTACCTGACTAAAATTGCGAGGTGAGTGGGCTGCAACAGCCTGAAATTGGAGGACTTTTGAGGAATAACCCCTGATTGAAATTGCCATGTAACAGTGGGCTGCAACGGGAGGACTTTTGAAGAATCATCCTACTGACTAAAATTACGAGGTGAGTGGGCTGCATCAGCTTGAAATTGGAGGATTTTTGAGGATTTAACCCTGATTAAAATTGCCATGTAAGATTGGGCTGCACCGGGAGGACTTTTGAAGAATTACCCCTGATTAAAATTGCCATGTAAGAGTGGGCTGTAATGGGAGGACTTTTGAGGAATAAACCCTGATTGAAAATGCCATGTAACAGTGGGCTGCAACGGGAGGACTTTTGAAGAATCACCCTACCTGACTAACATTGCGAGGTGAGTGGGCTGCAACAGCCTTAAATTGGAGGACTTTTGAGGAATTAACCCTGATTAAAATTTCCATGTAAGAGGGGGCTGCAACGGGAGGACTTTTGAAGAATTACCCTACCTGACTAAATTTGCGAGGTGAGTGGACTGCAACAGGCTGAAATTGGAGGACTTTTGAGGAATTACCTCCCCCCGTTGACTAAAGGAGCCAAGTAAGAGGGGGCTGCAATGAGTGGACTTTTGAGGAAATAACCCTGACTAAAATTGTCATGTAAGAGTGGTCTGCAATGGGAGGACTTTCGAGGAATTACCCCTGATTAAAATTGCCATGCAAGAGTGGGCTGCAATGGGAGGACTTTTGAAGAATTACCCCTGATTAAAATTGCCATGTAAGAGTGGGTTGTAATGGGAGGACATTTGAAAAATTACCCCTTATAATAAAATTGCCAGGTAAGAGTGGGCTGTAATGGGAGGACTTTTGAGGAATAACCCCTGATTGAAATTGCCATGTAACAGTGGGCTGCAACGGGAGGACTTTTGAAGAATCATCCTACTGACTAAAATTACGAGGTGAGTGGGCTGCAACAGCCAGCCTGAAATTGGAGGAGTTTTGCGGAATTACCCCTGATTAAATTGCAATGTAAGAGTGGGCTGCAATGGCAGGACTTTTGAAGAATTACCCCTGATTAAAATTGACATGTAAGAGTGGGCTGCAACGGGAGGACTTTTGAAGAATCACCCTACCTGACTAAAATTGCGAGGTGAGTGGGCTGAAACAGCCTGAAATTGGAGGACTTTTGAGGAATTACCCCTGATTAATATTGCCATGTAAGATTGGGCTGCACCGGGAGGACTTTTGAAGAATTACCCTACCTTACTAAATTTGCGAGGTGAGTGGGCTGCAACAGCCTGAAATTGGAAAACTTTTAGGGAATTACCCCTGATTAAAATTGCCATGTAAGAGTGGTCTGTAATGGGAGAACTTTTGAGGAAAAACCCCTGATTGAAAATGCCATGTAACAGTGGGCTGCAACGGGAGGACTTTTGAAGAATCACCCTACCTGACTAACATTGCGAGGTGAGTGGGCTGCAACAGCCTGAAATTGGAGGACTTTCGAAGAATTACCCCTGATTAAAGTTTCCATGTAAGAGGGGGCTGCAACGGGAGGACTTTTGAAGAATTACCCTACCTGACTAAATTTGCGAGGTGAGTGGACTGCAACAGGCTGAAATTGGAGGGCTTTTGAGGAATTACCTCCCCCCGTTGACTAAAACAGCCAAGTAAGAGTGGGCTGCAATGATTGGACTTTTGTGGAAATAACCCTGACTAAAATTTTCATGTAAGAGTGGTCTGCAATGGGAGGACTTTCGAGGAATTACCCCTGATTGAAATTGGCATGCAAGAGTGGGCTGCAACGGGAGGACTTTTGAAGAATTACCCTACCTGACAAAAATTGCGAGGTGAGTGGGCTGCAACAGACTTCAATGGGAGCACTTTTGAGAAATTACCCATGACTAAAATTGCCAGGTAAAAGTGAGCAGCAATGAGCTGAAATTGGAGGACTTTCGATGACTTAACTCCCCCCCCCCCGCTGACTAAAATTGCCGTGTAAGAGTGGGTTGCAATGGGCTGCAATGGGAGGAGTTTTGAGGAATTACTTCAACTGGCTAAAGTTGCCATGTAAGAGTGGGCTGCAATGGAAGAACTTTTGAGGAATTACCTCCCATGAATAAAATTGACATGTAAGAGTGGGCTGCATAGGAAAAAGATGGAAAAAGGTGAAATGGTGTAAGACGGAGGGGGTATTTTTCCAGAGGGGGTAAATTGAGGTGAGAGCTGGGCTGCCAGGGGTAAAATGGTGTAAGAGTGAGGGGTAATTTGTTCAGAGGGCGAAAAATGCTGTAAAAGTACGAGGTAATTTTTTGAGATTGGGCAATTATAACAAATTTGATTCATATATGTAGATCGTCAAGAGTTTGATCAGCTTGGATGGTCTGGAGGTTAAGGAAAACCAGCTGAGAGTACAGAGGTTGTGGGTTCAAGAATGGCAGTCTTCAAGTATGGGAGCCAAAACAATCTAAGATTGAGAGTATAATATCACGTAGGAGTTGAGCTGCCAAGGGGGTAAGATGATGTAAGAGTGAGGGGGTTAATTTGATCAGAGAGGGTAAAATGATGTAGGAGTGGGGCCGCAAAGGGAGGATTTTTTTTAGGAAAATGCAGTTCAAAATTTGTACGTCTTTTTGTGCTGCATTAGGTTTTCAACGGGGTAAAATGGTGTAAGAGTGGGGCGGTAAAAAACAAAATAACTCGCCACACTTACATCTTTTTGGTCTGTCAAGAGGAATAAAAGGATGTCAGAGTTCGGCGGTAATTTCTACATTACCTCCAAAATCCTACATTTTTTACCCCCCCCCCATGAATTTAGTCAGGGGGTGTGGGGCTAATTCCTTACGAAACCTCCCATTGCAGCCCAACTCTTACACCATTTTATCACCTCTAAACAAAATAACCCCACACTCCTACATAATTTACCCCACATAGACAAATTACCCCCCTCCACTCTTACAACATATTGGGTGGATTTTAGGGAAGTGATTTGACCCGCGTGAAATCATAGT
>NW_027452582.1:0-22500 GCF_964194025.1 Convolutriloba macropyga | reverse complement strand
AAAATGACCTTTACAGGATTTTCACCTTCTTTGATGCTACTTTCCAGTAGACATCAGGACAAATTCACCAGTCTAGCATCAAACCATACCGGACACCGAGAAATGTTGCCATTTCTCTTCCCGATGAGCTTTTCCCTGTTCATTCGCCATTACTAAGGGATTCTCAGTTGATTTCTTTTCCTCCCCTTACTGATATGCTTAAGTTAAGGGGGTTCTCTCGCCCAATTCAGGTTATGTAGTTGATTGTCTCTTAATTGGTTCACTGACCAATATGAGACAGAAACCGATTCAGCAGTTTTGTTCGCTACTACTATCAAACACAGGTCGAAGTTTCCATTCAGTCATTAATTCCAACTTTCAAATGTTGTTGTTTCAGCTTTCGCTTACTAGAAGCAACATAATACTCGCTGCAATACAGACCTCGGGAAACCCTCACCGTGAATAAGGTTCACTCACATATTTCACTACATTTTGCGTGGGATTGGAGATGAGGCTACTCGTTCTTGCTCAGTACTAGGCTGAAAATTAACGAAACTTCGTTACAAACGTTCACATGTTGATGTTTCCGCTTTCGCGTACTCGAAACAACATAATACTAGTCTTTGTAATTTAGTTTCATAATTTCAACTGTTCTCATGCAGAATTTTTGCTCATTCTTATCCCAAATTTTGACCTGGCTACTAGTTACACTCCTTGTACTTATTGCAAAATGACCACAAATTTCAACAGCTTTCACATGTTGCTGTTTCGGCTTTCGCTTACTACAGTCAACATAATACTCGTTGCAAAATAAGTGCTCGGCATCTGCAATTTTCCAAAGACGAAGTTTCGCCAGTTCAATTTTCGCTCGCCAATTATGGCTACTAATTCACACGGTACTGAGCTCAACAACATTAAATTTGTTCAGCAAGACTTTCACATGTTGATGTTTTGGCTTTCGCCTACTAGAAGCAACATAATACTCGTCTTGTTAGCTCATTCAATGAGAATAGCTTTTCCCGTTGAGAATTTTTGCCTTCAATTGGCGTTGTAGTGAGTTTGGCTACTCAGATCACCAAATACTTGTGACAATTCGAACCAGAAATGTTTTCAATTTTCACATGCTGATGTTTCGGATTCAACCTACTAGAAGCAGCATAATACTTGTATTCAACAATTTCTGTATCAAATCCCAGTTTTCTCTGGTGCATCTTTGCCAAACTATTCCAAACTGCCTGAGTCTGAATACCAATTACAGGTACTAGTAAATGCACGTTACTAAGGACTATATAGTTCTAGGTTACTGTACACAACGACGTTCACATGTTGATGTTTCAGCTGCCGCTTACTAGAAACAACATAATACTTATCGTGCATACCTTTCCATAACTTGTCCTTTTCAGATGCATTAGTTTCCCTTTGTCTTGGCTTCTACAGTCAGACTGGCTACTAGTAACAGCACAGTACTAATCACATATCGTTCTACAGTTTGCAGACAACTTTCACATGTTGATGTTTCAGCTTTCGCCTACTAGAAACAACATAATACTCGCTGTATACATTTGTAGTTCTCTATGTAACTTTCATGTGAAGAAGTTTCGCCAGTCTTTTTGACTGTCTCAAATCTGAGTCATGCTTAGGCTACTAGTTGCTTCATAGTACTTATCGCCTCGAGATCATTGAACAAAACTTGATTTTCACATGTTGCTGTTTCAGCTTCCGCTTACTAGAAACAACATAATACTAGTCTCATTAAGTTCCGTCTCTTTGCAATTTTCTTATGAAGAAAATTCGCCATCACAATGACTCCAGCAGTTCTTGATCAAGGAATGCAATCATTGATCAGAATGCTATTATTTGAATCGGTTCTGCTTTAAGTGTTCCAATTTTATTGGAAGCACCAACAATAGAACATCAATGTGTTCAATCGAGAGTTATATAACCCTGAATCGGACGCAGTCAACAGCCGAAGCCGAGACCGCCTTTTGCGTTAGAGAGGTCGGTAAACAAATCTTGCGATTCATACCGAATTAACACATATAGCTGTGCTCCTCTTCGTAAAGCGAGCCAAGTGATCCCCTGTTGAAGGATGTATTTGGACCAATCTAGTAGCATTTGGTTTCCAACAAGCTCTCCCAAGTTAGCTTACTTATTGGGCTTTTCAACCAATTCGGTTGGCTACAAGCATCATCAAAGTACTAGCCACAGTTTGATCGCAAAATTCTACGACTTTCACATGTTGATGTTTCGGCTTGCGCTTAGCCTACTATAAGCAACATAATACTAGTCATATCATAGAGCGTGATCAGCTTGTGACGTTCTCATGATGAAGTTTCACCAACAGTGTCTCACTTCGAGCTTAAATCCAGCTACTAGTAACTACACAGTACTGACTGCAACGATAACTTTTATCTATACCTTTCACATGCTGCGCTTTCGGCCAGGGCCTACTAACGTCAACATAATACTCGATATAAACTTTTGTTCATGATGCAGCTTCCCCATGCAGAAGTTTCGCCTTCAAATGCTCTCTTGGCCATATGACGTAAGAAAAGGTTACTAGTAACATCACAGTACTAGCCACAGTTTGATTGCAAAATTCTACGACTTTCACATGTTGATGTTTCGGCTTGCGCTTAGCCTACTAGAAGCAACATAATACTAGTCATATCATAGAGCGTGATCAGCTTGTGACGTTCTCATGATGAAGTTTCACCAACAGTGTCTCATTTCGAGCTTAAATCCAGCTACTAGTAACTACACAGTACTGACTGCAACGCTAACTTTTATCTATACCTTTCACATGCTGCGCTTTCGGCCAGGGCCTACTAACGTCAACATAATACTCGATATAAACTTTTGTTCATGATGCAGCTTCCCCATGCAGAAGTTTCGCCTTCAAATGCTCTCTTGGCCATATGACGTAACACAAGGTTACTAGTAACATCACAGTACTAGCCACAATTTGATCGCAAAATTCTACGACTTTCACATGTTGATGTTTCGGCTTGCGCTTAGCCTACTATAAGCAACATAATACTAGTCATATCATAGAGCGTGATCAGCTTGTGACGTTCTCATGATGAAGTTTCACCAACAGTGTCTCACTTCGAGCTTAAATCCAGCTACTAGTAACTACACAGTACTGACTGCAACGATAACTTTTATCTATACCTTTCACATGCTGCGCTTTCGGCCAGGGCCTACTAACGTCAACATAATACTCGATATAAACTTTTGTTCATGATGCAGCTTCCCCATGCAGAAGTTTCGCCTTCAAATGCTCTCTTGGCCATATGACGTAAGAAAAGGTTACTAGTAACATCACAGTACTAGCCACAGTTTGATTGCAAAATTCTACGACTTTCACATGTTGATGTTTCGGCTTGCGCTTAGCCTACTAGAAGCAACATAATACTAGTCATATCATAGAGCGTGATCAGCTTGTGACGTTCTCATGATGAAGTTTCACCAACAGTGTCTCATTTCGAGCTTAAATCCAGCTACTAGTAACTACACAGTACTGACTGCAACGCTAACTTTTATCTATACCTTTCACATGCTGCGCTTTCGGCCAGGGCCTACTAACGTCAACATAATACTCGATATAAACTTTTGTTCATGATGCAGCTTCCCCATGCAGAAGTTTCGCCTTCAAATGCTCTCTTGGCCATATGACGTAACACAAGGTTACTAGTAACATCACAGTACTAGCCACAATTTGATCGCAAAATTCTACGACTTTCACATGTTGATGTTTCGGCTTGCGCTTAGCCTACTAGAAGCAACATAATACTAGTCATATCATGGAGCGTGATCAGCTTGTGACGTTCTCATGATGAAGTTTCACCAACAGTGTCTCATTTCGAGCTTAAATCCAGCTACTAGTAACTACACAGTACTGACTGCAACGATAACTTTTATCTATACCTTTCACATGCTGCGCTTTCGGCCAGGGCCTACTAATGTCAACATAATACTCGATATAAACTTTTGTTCATGATGCAGCTTCCCCATGCAGAAGTTTCGCCTTCAAATGCTCTCTTGGCCATATGACGTAACACAAGGTTACTAGTAACATCACAGTACTAGCCACAATTTGATCGCAAAATTCTACGACTTTCACATGTTGATGTTTCGGCTTGCGCTTAGCCTACTAGAAGCAACATAATACTAGTCATATCATAGAGCTTGATCAGCTTGTGACATTCTCATGATGAAGTTTCACCAACAGTGTCTCATTTTGAGCTTAAATCCAGCTACTAGTAACTACACAGTACTGACTGCAACAATAACTTTTATCTATACCTTTCACATGCTGCGTTTTCGGCCAAGGCCTACTAACGTCAACATAATACTCGATATAAAATTTTGATCATGATGCAGCTTTCCCATGCAGAAGTTTCGCCTTCAAATGCTCTCTTGGCCATATGACGGAACACCAGGTTACTAGTAACATCACAGTACTAGCCACAGTTTGATTGCAAAATTCTACGACTTTCACATGTTGATGTTTCGGCTTGCGCTTAGCCTACTAGAAGCAACATAATACTAGTCATATCATAGAGCGTGATCAGCTTGTGACGTTCTCATGATGAAGTTTCACCAATAGTGTTTCATTCGAATTGGTTCTGCTTTAAGCTCTCCAATTGTTTTGGATGAACCAGTTTTGCCCTTCGAAGCCACTTTTGTGAGCTTTTGTGGGTCTTTACCAAGAGGATATACCTCAAGGCCTCTTTCAATTCCTTTAAGTTCTTTCAACTCCTTTACAGTTTCTAGGTTCACATAGCTGCAAACCTTATTTCTAGTTTTAAGTCTGGCCAACTTGGGGAGAGTTGGTGCAGACCGTGACCAATTCTAGTAGGATGCCACAACAAGAATGTGATCAACTTAGCTTGTCGATGAACCTGCCCCACATTCAAACAACTCTATCGCCTTTTCCTCGTATAGTTATATGCGAGGGCCTCTCATAGAGAGCGCTGTTAGCAACCTTTTCCACATAGACGATAAAGTTGTGAGTGTTTTGCACATGGCTGTTGTCATCACCACGTGACGAGTCAACTCAGCTTGACTCTCTACACTCCGACAAGCTTTGCACATACGCCTTTAGTTCAGTATGTGTCTTTAATCTGACTCCGGTGCCTCAAGCCGGAAAAATTGTCAGATTATGATCATTATCGGTTAGTCATCCCGATGCAAGATCGTATCGTACTGTCTTTGTCTACCTCCAGATTCCGAAGAACAGGAGGAACTCTCCCAGACCTACATATCTGGGAGAATGTTCAGAGGGCGAGAAGCTGTGGATTACTCTCCCCTAAGAACTGACTAAACTTTACCCTCGTCCAAGGTAAGTTTATTTTAGCTAGCCTTCTATGTAAAGGATCTGAGGCTAAGCTGTGTTTTTTCGAGCCTTTGGCTCGGAGCAAGTTCAGTGGGCGCCCCGAGTAGCTCAACTCTTTCCCACTGAACAGCGCAACGCTCTGTCACTCGCTGGGATTTTTGCGTGTCGGTTCTAACCACGCGACTTGTGGACCTTTTTAGGCCTTTCTCATTCACAAGTCTATAGCTGGGCTTCTATAACCCAGCTTCTGAGATCTAGATAGCTGCAGTTCTGCTAGGCTGCTTTTGCTAACTAGTCTCCTTTAAGCAGTCCCTTGCCATGACTGCTGAACTATGTATCCACACAAGTAGTTTTTGAGCTCGATACATAATTCGAGATTGGTTGCCAAGCAATCTCTAGCGACAGAGCGTCATGCGCACTACAGACATGGCCTCTACCAGCAGCCATGCCCGAAGGAATCAATCACTGATCCTTCCGCAGGTTCCCCTACGGAAACCTTGTTACGACTTTTACTTCCTCTAGACAATTAAGCTCGATCCGCTTCATCCCGTTGCCGGAGACCGAAGTCCCAACAGTAGGAATTTGCAATTCTTGCTTAACTATCCAATCAGTAGTAGCGACGGGCGGTGTGTACAAAGGGCAGGGACGTAATCCCTATGAGTTGTTGACTCATAAGTACCAGGAATTCCTGGTTCACGTCTGCAAGTTACAACAGACGATCCCCTTGAAGCGCTGTACTTTTCTCTGATTGCCCAGTCCATTTCGGACCAAGGGCTGAGTACTCAATCTAAAAGTACACAGTGTAGCGCGCGTGCAGTCCAGAACATCTAAGGGCATCACAGACCTGTTATAGCCTCACTTCATCTGCGGTATTTAATTCCGCATAGTTCCTCTAAGAAGTGTTTGAATTCACATATAGTGAATTTCATTATTTAGATGGAGAAGATCTCGTTCGTTATCGGAATTAACCAGACAGATCACTCCACTAACTAAGAACGGCCATGCACCACCGCCCATATAATCATGAAAGATATTCAATCTGTCAATCCTTAAGATGTCTGGACCGGGTGAGTTTTCCCGTGTTGAGTCAAATTAAGCCGCAGGCTCCACTCCTGGTGGTGCCCTTCCGTCAATTCCTTTAAGTTTCGATTTTGCAACCATACTTCCCCCGGAACCAATAAACTTTGGTTTCCCGGTTAATCTCTTGCCAAGTCAAGATCGACTTTGACAAATTGTAGGTTGGTATAGTTTATGGTCAGAATTACGAGGGTATCTAATCCTCTTCAATACTCTGACTTTCGTTCTTGATTAATGAAAACATTCTTGGCAAATGCTTTCGCAGTAGTTTGTCTTGCCACGATCCAAGAATTTCACCTCTAACGTAGCAATACAAATGCCCCCGTCTGTTCCTTTCAATCATTACCGCACTCAGCCAACCGGCATCAATCGAGTAGCGGGTCATTCTCCATTATTCCATGCTTTATTATTCGATCCCAAAGGATGCTTTGAACACTCTAATTTTCTCAGGGTGAAAACACCGTTTCCACAGTTCGTCACATTTAAGTGCAAACTATTTCTTCGATGCGAAGGATGAGCGGAACGAGTCAACAGATTTAACTGAAGACCATGTTGCCGTTCTACTCAAACAGATCCAACTATGAGCTTTTTAAACGCAGCAACTATTGCATACGCTTGTAGAGGCTGGTATTACCGCGGCTGCTGGCACCAGACTTGCCCTCTACTCGTTCATCAATGGAGCTTTTAAGTCCATTCCATTCTGATTACAAACCATAAAGGTTCATATCATTATTTCTAGTCACTACCTCCTCGTGCGGAGAGTGGGTAATTTGCGTGCCTGCTGCCTTCCTTGGATGTGGTAGCCGTTTCTAAGGCTCCCTCTCCGGAATCGAACCCTGATTCCCCGTTACCCGTCACAACCATGGTAGTCCGTTACACTACCATCATAGGTTGATAGGTCAGAAATTCGGAAGTTCCGTCCCCAAGCCGAAGCTATCTGGGATCTTTCAGTTACTAGGACTCATCACGGGATGTGTCTGTACTTAGCAAATCACCCGGTGTAGTCTTGTAAAAGTCTCCGACAGTGTCGGACAATCAGCATGCATTAGCTGCAGGGTTACCGCAGTTATTCATTTAGCTTGCAAATCAACTAATAGATAGTAACTGATTTAATGAGCCATTCGCGGTTCCACTTTTTCAAGCTTCGCTTGCACATGCATGGCTTAGTCTTTCAGACAAGCATATGGCAACTGACAGGATCAATCAGTTTAATTGTACTTTGAACAATCTTTCGATTTGTTCGAATTTAGAAAGACATAGCCTTGCGGCCTCGTCAATCTTGCTTTGAGCTTTTTAAATCACGAAGAGTTTCAATGCATGCTTTGGCATGGCTACTAGTTACTACACAGTACTCTACACACTTAGAGTTACCCACGATTACACATTTCACATGCTGATGTTTCGGCTCGCGCGTACTAGAAACAGCATAATACTATGTGTACTGGTAGATAGCGCTCTGTGAGCATTTCCCATGAGCAGGTTTTGCCCTCCAAATCTCTGTTCTACTGTTACCAATACCGGCTAACAACTGTATCATACTAGGGAGAATTGACTCATGATTTAAAAACCAGATGTTCACATGTCGATGTTTCGGCTCTCGCCTACTAGAAACAACATAATACTAGTCTGTTAAAAATCTCAATCACGCCGCCTCTTCAGATACAGAAGTTTTACCTTTTATTGGTTAGAGAACAGCTTTCCAGCTGTCGACATGGTTACTAGTAACAACACCGTACTCAACACAAAAACTTTTCAACTTCACAACTTTCACATGCTGATGTTTCTGCTTTCGCATACTAGAAACAGCATAATACTTATTGTTTTGTCAAGTAATTTGTGTGTCTTTCCCATGTGAAGTTTCACCGGTCAACAATGTTTCCCTGACCAATTACGGCTACTAGTAGCTGTATAATACTAGGGAAAATGATTGAGGATTTAATATCAGATTTTCACATGTTGATGTTTCGGCTTTCGCCTACTAGAAACAACATAATACTAGTCTGCTAAGAAATCTCGCTCAAATTGCCTTTTCACATACAGAAGTTTCACCTTCTATTGGTTAGAGAACAGTTCTCAGCTGTCGACATGGTTACTAGTAACAACATCGTACTCAACACAAAAATTCTTCAACTTCACAACTTTCACATGCTGATGTTTCTGCTTTCGCGTACTAGAAACAGCATAATACTTATTGCTTTGTCAAGAAGTGTGTGTGTCTTTCCCATGCGAAAGTTTCACCGGTCAGCAATAATTGCCGTGTCCAATTAAGGTTACTCATAGCTGTATAATACTAGGGAAAATGATTGAGGATTTAATATCAGATTTTCACATGTTGATGTTTCGGCTTTCGCCTACTAGAAACAACATAATACTAGTCTGCTAATAAATCTCGCTCAAATTGCCTTTTCACATACAGAAGTTTCACCTCTTCTTGGTCACTGTACAGATGATGCTGTCTGTTCTTTATTTGGTTCTGCTTATTATAAGGAGGGGCATCACTCCTTCCTCCTTGGTTTGCATGCATTAAGCCTGCTTTGTGAAAAGCGTATCTTTCTAGCTTTTCTTCGCCTTACTCGAGTAGGACGATACAATCCAGACATTAGTCAGTCTTGGTGTAAAGTCACTGAGTATTATTCGGTTCTGCTTTATTCAGCAATATGCTGTATAATTGTTGTAATTTGCGAACATATTTGTTCTCAGTTCCGAACTACTAGCGACGACAGATTACCAGCGGTCATGAGCCATCAAGGTAGTTCTTTGGTGCATCAAGTAGAGAGGTGCCATCAAACAACACTTCCCTAATAATGCTACACACATAGAATTTGCTACAGTGCAGCTTTTTACTTTGCAAAATTTGCGCACAAATTTTGCATAGAATAAATGTTTTATCAAGATTTTTAGATCCCCTCCCTTGAGAGAACGTTACTCCTTTAAGTGAACACCCCGCGGCGTCCTGTTGTTATTGCTTATAACCATTTCGCAAGCCGGAGGCATAATGCACTACGCAAGCCGCTACTTTGGCACAGAGGCACCTAGTTTTACACCCGGGACTTCAGGTGGCCCAGTTTTACACCCAGTACAGCGGTGCCAGTTGGTAACCCGGTGGATCCTCGGAGACCAGACATGATCATAGATCAAACCCGATGTATGCTACTCCTGAACGTATAGTATCTCCACTGTGCAATGAAATTATCGTTCGTTTCGGGCCTTCCTATACGTTCAGCAGACAATCGCTAGGAATTCACCTCGTGACCCGTGGTGACCACACTGGATTTCAAGTTTATTGATTTGGACAGACCTGTCATTTATTTTGCTTTTCAGCTTCAGTTCTGCTCGATCTAGCTTGCCTAAGGCTTGATCTCGCTTTGCTCACCCCTGTAGGAGCCTCTACTAGTACCACTCGGAGTAATGGGGAATCCACCAGACCTAATCGATGAATGCCATCAAACAACAAACATCATACCCGGCTTCATCAGGCATATTTTATTACTTCCGAGAGGTACTTTAGTATCAGATCTTTCTCCATGCCTCTTATGAGGACCCGTCAGACCTTTCGGTTTATCGTTTAGCTTCAGTCCTGCTCGATCTAGCTTTCCCAAGGCTCGATCTAGCTCTATTCGCCCCACTAGAGGGCTCTCTAAGACCCCTCGGTCTTAGTGTTAGCTCCGGTACTGCTCGGTCGTGCTTGCTGAAGGCCCGACCCAGCTTTAGTTAGATTCTCGTACTTTCTCTTGGCCTCTCTAGGAGGACCAGACAGACCTCTCGGTCTATCGTTTAGCTTCAGTCCTGCTCGATCTAGCTTGCCCAAGGCTTGATCAAGCTCTATTCGCCCCGCTAGAGGGCTCTCTAAGACCCCTCGGTCTTAGTGTTATCTTCTGTAATGCCTAACCAAGCTTACTACAGGCCTTGGTCAGGTCTTTATCGGTCACCGATTAGTAACAGACCAATCATAGGGCCTTCCACCCTATCCGGGTTGAGGTCTTTAGTCCAGCCATATTTTGACAAGACACCTCTCCCTAATAATGCCCCACACATAGAATTACTGTCCATGCAGTATTTAACTTGTGTTTTTTTCTAAAATTTGATTTTCACTTTTTGGAGGTTCATTTGCTCCTCTGACACTCTTTCAGCTTCAATCTTACTCGATCTAGCTTTCCCAAGGCTCGATCTAGCTCTATTCGCCCCACTAGAGGGCTCTCTAAGACACTTCGGTCTTAGTGTTAGCTCCGGTCTTGCTCAATCGTGCTTGCTGAAGGCGCGATCAAGCTTTAGTTAGCTTCTCGTACTTCCTCTTGGCCTCTCTAGGAGGACCAGACAGACCTCTCGGTCTATCGTTTAGCTTCAGTCCTGCTCGATCTAGCTTTCCCAAGGCTCGATCTAGCTCTATTCGCCCTGCTAGAGGGCTCTCTAAGACCCCTCGGTCTTAGTGTTAGCTCCGGTACAGCTCGGTCGTGCTTGCTGAAGGCCCGATCAAGCTTTAGTTAGATTCTCGTACTTTCTCTTGGCCTCTATAGGAGGACCAGACAGACCTCTCGGTCTATCGTTTAGCTTCAGTCCTGCTTGATCTAGCTTTCCCAAGGCTCGATCTAGCTCTATTCGCCCTGCTAGAGGGCTCTCTAAGACCCCTCGGTCTTAGTGTTAGCTCCGGTACAGCTCGGTCGTGCTTGCTGAAGGCCCGATCAAGCTTTAGTTAGCTTCTCGTACTTTCTCTTGGCCTCTCTAGGAGGACCAGACAGACCTCTCGGTCTATCGTTTAGCTTCAGTCCTGCTCGATCTAGCTTTCCCAAGGCTCGATCTAGATCTATTCGCCCTGCTAGAGGGCTCTCTAAGACCCCTCGGTCTTAGTGTTAGCTCCGGTACAGCTCGGTCGTGCTTGCTGAAGGCCTGATCAAGCTTTAGTTAGCTTCTCGTACTTTCTCTTGGCCTCTCTAGGAGGACCAGACAGACCTTTCGGTCTCTTGCTTAGCTTCAGTCCTGCTCGATCTAGCTTTCCCAAGGCTCGATCTAGCTCTATTCGCCCCGCTAGAGGGCTCTCTAAGACCCCTCGGTCTTAGTGTTAACTCCTGTAATGCCTAACCAAGCTTACTACAGGCCTTGGTCAGGTCTTTATCGGTCACCGATTAGTAACAGACCGATCATGGGGCCTTCCACCCTATCCGGGTTGAGGTCTTTAGTCCAGCCATATTTTGACAAGACACCTCCCCCTAATAATGCCCCACACATAGAAATACTGTCCATGCAGTATTTAACTTGTGTTTTTTCTAAAATTTGATTTTCACTTTTTGGAGGTTCATTTGCTCCTCTGACACTCTTTCAGCTTCAATCTTACTCGATCTAGCTTTCCCAAGGCTCGATCTAGCTCTATTCGCCCCACCAGAGGGCTCTCTAAGACACTTCGGTCTTAGTGTTAGCTCCGGTCTTGCTCAATCGTGCTTGCTGAAGGCGCGATCAAGCTTTAGTTAGCTTCTCGTACTTTCTCTTGGCCTCTCTAGGAGGACCAGACAGACCTCTCGGTCTATCGTTTAGCTTCAGTCCTGCTCGATCTAGCTTTCCCAAGGCTCGATCTAGCTCTATTCGCCCCGCTAGAAGGGCTCTCTAAGACCCCTCGGTCTTAGTGTTAGCTCCGGTACAGCTCGGTCGTGCTTGCTGAAGGCCCGATCAAGCTTTAGTTGGCTTCTCGTACTTTCTCTTGGCCTCTCTAGGAGGACCAGACAGACCTCTCGGTCTCTTGCTTAGCTTCAGTCCTGCTCGATCTAGCTTGCCCAAGGCTTGATCAAGCTCTATTCGCCCCGCTAGAGGGCTCTCTAAGACCCCTCGGTCTTAGTGTTAGCTCCGGTACAGCTCGGTCGTGCTTGCTGAAGGCCCGATCAAGCTTTAGTTAGCTTCTCGTTTTTTCTCTTGGCCTCTCTAGGAGGACCAGACAGACCTCTCGGTCTATCGTTTAGCTTCAGTCCTGCTCGATCTAGCTTTCCCAAGGCTCGATCTAGCTCTATTCGCCCCGCTAGAGGGCTCTCTAAGACCCCTCGGTCTTAGTGTTAGCTCCGGTACAGCTCGGTCGTGCTTGCTGAAGGCCCGATCAAGCTTTAGTTGGCTTCTCGTACTTTCTCTTGGCCTCTCTAGGAGGACCAGACAGACCTCTCGGTCTATCCTTTAGCTTCAGTCCTGCTCGATCTAGCTTTCCCAAGGCTCGATCTAGCTCTATTCGCCCCGCTAGAGGGCTCTCTAAGACCCCTCGGTCTTAGTGTTATCTCCTGTAATGCCTAACCAAGCTTACTACAGGCCTTGGTCAGGTCTTTATCGGTCACCGATTAGTAACAGACCGATCATAGGGCCTTCCACCCTATCTGGGTTGAGGTCTTTAGTCCAGCCATATTTTGACAAGACACCTCCCCCTAATAATGCCCCACACATAGAATTACTGTTTATGCAGCTTTTCACTTGTGAAATTTTTAATTTTCGCAATTATTATAGAATAAGTGTTTGCGCAGCTTTTCATAGGTCGAGCTCTAGCTAGCTAGCTCAAGCTAGCTAGCTAGCTCAAGCTCAAGCTATCTAGCTCAAGCTCAAGCCAGCTAGCTCAAGCTCAAGCTAGCTAGCTAGCTCAAGCTCAAGCTAGCTAGCTAGCTCAAGCTCAAGCTAGCTAGCTCAAGCTCAAGCTAGCTAGCTCAAGCTCAAGCTAGCTAGCTAGCTCAAGCTCAAGCTCAAGCTAGCTAGCTCAAGCTCAAGCTCAAGCTAGCTAGCTAGCTCAAGCTCAAGCTAGCTAGCTAGCTCAAGCTCAAGCTAGCTAGCTAGCTCAAGCTCAAGCTAGCTAGCTCAAGCTCAAGCTCAAGCTCAAGCTAGCTAGCTAGCTCAAGCTAGCTAGCTAGCTCAAGCTCAAGCTAGCTAGCTAGCTCAAGTTCAAGCTAGCTAGCTAGCTCAAGCTCAAGCTAGCTAGCTAGCTCAAGCTCAAGCTAGCTAGCTCAAGCTCAAGCTAGCTAGCTCAAGCTCAAGCTAGCTAGCTAGCTCAAGCTCAAGCTCAAGCTAGCTAGCTCAAGCTCAAGCTCAAGCTAGCTAGCTAGCTCAAGCTCAAGCTAGCTAGCTAGCTCAAGCTCAAGCTCAAGCTAGCTAGCTAGCTCAAGTTCAAGCTAGCTAGCTAGCTCAAGCTCAAGCTAGCTAGCTCAAGCTCAAGCTAGCTAGCTCAAGCTCAAGCCAGCTAGCTCAAGCTCAAGCTCAAGCTAGCTAGCTAGCTCAAGCACAAGCTAGCTAGCTAGCTCAATCTCAAGCTAGCTAGCTCAAGCTCAAGCTAGCTAGCTCAAGCTCAAGCTAGCTAGCTAGCTCAAGCTCAAGCTCAAGCTAGCTAGCTCAAGCTCAAGCTCAAGCTAGCTAGCTAGCTCAAGCTCAAGCTAGCTAGCTAGCTCAAGCTCAAGCTCAAGCTAGCTAGCTCAAGCTCAAGCTCAAGCTAGCTAGCTAGCTCAAGCTCAAGCTGGCTAGCTAGCTCAAGCTCAAGCTAGCTAGCTAGCTCAAGCTCAAGCTAGCTAGCTCAAGCTCAAGCTCAAGCTCAAGCTAGCTAGCTAGCTCAAGCTAGCTAGCTAGCTCAAGCTCAAGCTAGCTAGCTAGCTCAAGTTCAAGCTAGCTAGCTAGCTCAAGCTCAAGCTAGCTAGCTAGCTCAAGCTCAAGCTAGCTAGCTCAAGCTCAAGCTAGCTAGCTCAAGCTCAAGCTAGCTAGCTAGCTCAAGCTCAAGCTCAAGCTAGCTAGCTCAAGCTCAAGCTCAAGCTAGCTAGCTAGCTCAAGCTCAAGCTAGCTAGCTAGCTCAAGCTCAAGCTAGCTAGCTAGCTCAAGTTCAAGCTAGCTAGCTAGCTCAAGCTCAAGCTAGCTAGCTCAAGCTCAAGCTAGCTAGCTCAAACTCAAGCTAGCTAGCTAGCTCAAGTTCAAGCTAGCTAGCTAGCTCAAGCTCAAGCTAGCTAGCTAGCTCAAGCTCAAGCTAGCTAGCTCAAGCTCAAGCTAGCTAGCTCAAGCTCCAGCTAGCTAGCTAGCTCAAGCTCAAGCTCAAGCTAGCTAGCTCAAGCTCAAGCTCAAGCTAGCTAGCTAGCTCAAGCTCAAGCTAGCTAGCTAGCTCAAGCTCAAGCTAGCTAGCTAGCTCAAGTTCAAGCTAGCTAGCTAGCTCAAGCTCAAGCTAGCTAGCTCAAGCTCAAGCTAGCTAGCTCAAGCTCAAGCCAGCTAGCTCAAGCTCAAGCTCAAGCTAGCTAGCTAGCTCAAGCACAAGCTTGCTAGCTAGCTCAAGCTCAAGCTAGCTAGCTCAAGCTCAAGCTAGCTAGCTCAAGCTCAAGCTAGCTAGCTCAAGCTCAAGCTCAAGCTAGCTAGCTAGCTCAAGCACAAGCTTGCTAGCTAGCTCAAGCTCAAGCTAGCTAGCTCAAGCTCAAGCTAGCTAGCTCAAGCTCAAGCTAGCTAGCTAGCTCAAGCTCAAGCTCAAGCTAGCTAGCTCAAGCTCAAGCTCAAGCTAGCTAGCTGGCTCAAGCTCAAGCTAGCTAGCTAGCTCAAGCTCAAGCTAGCTAGCTAGCTCAAGCTCAAGCTAGCTAGCTCAAGCTCAAGCTCAAGCTAGCTAGCTAGCTCAAGCTAGCTAGCTAGCTCAAGCTCAAGCTAGCTAGCTAGCTCAAGTTCAAGCTAGCTAGCTAGCTCAAGCTCAAGCTAGCTAGCTAGCTCAAGCTCAAGCTAGCTAGCTCAAGCTCAAGCTAGCTAGCTCAAGCTCAAGCTAGCTAGCTAGCTCAAGCTCAAGCTCAAGCTAGCTAGCTCAAGCTCAAGCTCAAGCTAGCTAGCTAGCTCAAGCTCAAGCTAGCTAGCTAGCTCAAGCTCAAGCTAGCTAGCTAGCTCAAGTTCAAGCTAGCTAGCTAGCTCAAGCTCAAGCTAGCTAGCTCAAGCTCAAGCTAGCTAGCTCAAGCTCAAGCCAGCTAGCTCAAGCTCAAGCTCAAGCTAGCTAGCTAGCTCAAGCACAAGCTAGCTAGCTAGCTCAAGCTCAAGCTAGCTAGCTCAAGCTCAAGCTAGCTAGCTCAAGCTCAAGCTAGCTAGCTAGCTCAAGCTCAAGCTCAAGCTAGCTAGCTCAAGCTCAAGCTCAAGCTAGCTAGCTAGCTCAAGCTCAAGCTAGCTAGCTAGCTCAAGCTCAAGCTAGCTAGCTCAAGCTCAAGCTCAAGCTAGCTAGCTAGCTCAAGCTCAAGCTAGCTAGCTAGCTCAAGCTCAAGCTAGCTAGCTAGCTCAAGCTCAAGCTAGCTAGCTCAAGCTCAAGCTCAAGCTCAAGCTAGCTAGCTAGCTCAAGCTAGCTAGCTAGCTCAAGCTCAAGCTAGCTAGCTAGCTCAAGTTCAAGCTAGCTAGCTAGCTCAAGCTCAAGCTAGCTAGCTAGCTCAAGCTCAAGCTAGCTAGCTCAAGCTCAAGCTAGCTAGCTCAAGCTCAAGCTAGCTAGCTAGCTCAAGCTCAAGCTCAAGCTAGCTAGCTCAAGCTCAAGCTCAAGCTAGCTAGCTAGCTCAAGCTCAAGCTAGCTAGCTAGCTCAAGCTCAAGCTAGCTAGCTAGCTCAAGTTCAAGCTAGCTAGCTAGCTCAAGCTCAAGCTAGCTAGCTCAAGCTCAAGCTAGCTAGCTCAAACTCAAGCTAGCTAGCTAGCTCAAGTTCAAGCTAGCTAGCTAGCTCAAGCTCAAGCTAGCTAGCTAGCTCAAGCTCAAGCTAGCTAGCTCAAGCTCAAGCTAGCTAGCTCAAGCTCAAGCTAGCTAGCTAGCTCAAGCTCAAGCTCAAGCTAGCTAGCTCAAGCTCAAGCTCAAGCTAGCTAGCTAGCTCAAGCTCAAGCTAGCTAGCTAGCTCAAGCTCAAGCTAGCTAGCTAGCTCAAGTTCAAGCTAGCTAGCTAGCTCAAGCTCAAGCTAGCTAGCTCAAGCTCAAGCTAGCTAGCTCAAGCTCAAGCCAGCTAGCTCAAGCTCAAGCTCAAGCTAGCTAGCTAGCTCAAGCACAAGCTTGCTAGCTAGCTCAAGCTCAAGCTAGCTAGCTCAAGCTCAAGCTAGCTAGCTCAAGCTCAAGCTAGCTAGCTCAAGCTCAAGCTCAAGCTAGCTAGCTAGCTCAAGCACAAGCTTGCTAGCTAGCTCAAGCTCAAGCTAGCTAGCTCAAGCTCAAGCTAGCTAGCTCAAGCTCAAGCTAGCTAGCTAGCTCAAGCTCAAGCTCAAGCTAGCTAGCTCAAGCTCAAGCTCAAGCTAGCTAGCTAGCTCAAGCTCAAGCTAGCTAGCTAGCTCAAGCTCAAGCTAGCTAGCTAGCTCAAGCTCAAGCTAGCTAGCTCAAGCTCAAGCTCAAGCTAGCTAGCTAGCTCAAGCTAGCTAGCTAGCTCAAGCTCAAGCTAGCTAGCTAGCTCAAGTTCAAGCTAGCTAGCTAGCTCAAGCTCAAGCTAGCTAGCTAGCTCAAGCTCAAGCTATCTAGCTCAAGCTCAAGCTAGCTAGCTCAAGCTCAAGCTAGCTAGCTAGCTCAAGCTCAAGCTCAAGCTAGCTAGCTCAAGCTCAAGCTCAAGCTAGCTAGCTAGCTCAAGCTCAAGCTAGCTAGCTAGCTCAAGCTCAAGCTAGCTAGCTAGCTCAAGTTCAAGCTAGCTAGCTAGCTCAAGCTCAAGCTAGCTAGCTCAAGCTCAAGCTAGCTAGCTCAAGCTCAAGCCAGCTAGCTCAAGCTCAAGCTCAAGCTAGCTAGCTAGCTCAAGCTCAAGCTCAAGCTCAAGCTAGCTAGCTAGCTCAAGTTCAAGCTAGCTAGCTAGCTCAAGCTCAAGC
The DNA here is from genome assembly GCF_964194025.1 of Convolutriloba macropyga. NCBI lineage: Eukaryota > Metazoa > Xenacoelomorpha > Acoela > Convolutidae > Convolutriloba > Convolutriloba macropyga. The sequence continues at coordinate 5,346 of NW_027452582.1, read as the reverse complement.
TAGCTAGCTCAAGCTCAAGCTAGCTAGCTCAAGCTCAAGCCAGCTAGCTCAAGCTCAAGCTCAAGCTAGCTAGCTAGCTCAAGCTCAAGCTAGCTAGCTCAAGCTCAAGCTAGCTAGCTAGCTAGCTCAAGCTCAAGCTCAAGCTAGCTAGCTCAAGCTCAAGCTCAAGCTAGCTAGCTCAAGCTCAAGCTCAAGCTAGCTAGCTCAAGCTCAAGCTCAAGCTAGCTAGCTCAAGCCCAAGCTCAAGCTAGCTAGCTAGCTCAAGCTCAAGCTAGCTAGCTCAAGCTCAAGCTCAAGCTCAAGCTAGCTAGCTAGCTAGCTCAAGCTCAAGCTCAAGCTAGCTAGCTAGCTCAAGCTCAAGCTAGCTAGCTCAAGCTCAAGCTAGCTAGCTAGCTCAAGTTCAAGCTAGCTAGCTAGCTCAAGCTCAAGCTAGCTAGCTAGCTCAAGCTCAAGCTAGCTAGCTCAAGCTCAAGCTAGCTAGCTCAAGCTCAAGCTAGCTAGCTAGCTCAAGCTCAAGCTCAAGCTAGCTAGCTCAAGCTCAAGCTCAAGCTAGCTAGCTAGCTCAAGCTCAAGCTAGCTAGCTAGCTCAAGCTCAAGCTAGCTAGCTAGCTCAAGTTCAAGCTAGCTAGCTAGCTCAAGCTCAAGCTAGCTAGCTCAAGCTCAAGCTAGCTAGCTCAAACTCAAGCTAGCTAGCTAGCTCAAGTTCAAGCTAGCTAGCTAGCTCAAGCTCAAGCTAGCTAGCTAGCTCAAGCTCAAGCTAGCTAGCTCAAGCTCAAGCTAGCTAGCTCAAGCTCAAGCTAGCTAGCTAGCTCAAGCTCAAGCTCAAGCTAGCTAGCTCAAGCTCAAGCTCAAGCTAGCTAGCTAGCTCAAGCTCAAGCTAGCTAGCTAGCTCAAGCTCAAGCTAGCTAGCTAGCTCAAGTTCAAGCTAGCTAGCTAGGTCAAGCTCAAGCTAGCTAGCTCAAGCTCAAGCTAGCTAGCTCAAGCTCAAGCCAGCTAGCTCAAGCTCAAGCTCAAGCTAGCTAGCTAGCTCAAGCACAAGCTTGCTAGCTAGCTCAAGCTCAAGCTAGCTAGCTCAAGCTCAAGCTAGCTAGCTCAAGCTCAAGCTAGCTAGCTCAAGCTCAAGCTCAAGCTAGCTAGCTAGCTCAAGCACAAGCTTGCTAGCTAGCTCAAGCTCAAGCTAGCTAGCTCAAGCTCAAGCTAGCTAGCTCAAGCTCAAGCTAGCTAGCTAGCTCAAGCTCAAGCTCAAGCTAGCTAGCTCAAGCTCAAGCTCAAGCTAGCTAGCTAGCTCAAGCTCAAGCTAGCTAGCTAGCTCAAGCTCAAGCTAGCTAGCTAGCTCAAGCTCAAGCTAGCTAGCTCAAGCTCAAGCTCAAGCTAGCTAGCTAGCTCAAGCTAGCTAGCTAGCTCAAGCTCAAGCTAGCTAGCTAGCTCAAGTTCAAGCTAGCTAGCTAGCTCAAGCTCAAGCTAGCTAGCTAGCTCAAGCTCAAGCTAGCTAGCTCAAGCTCAAGCTAGCTAGCTCAAGCTCAAGCTAGCTAGCTAGCTCAAGCTCAAGCTCAAGCTAGCTAGCTCAAGCTCAAGCTCAAGCTAGCTAGCTAGCTCAAGCTCAAGCTAGCTAGCTAGCTCAAGCTCAAGCTAGCTAGCTAGCTCAAGTTCAAGCTAGCTAGCTAGCTCAAGCTCAAGCTAGCTAGCTCAAGCTCAAGCTAGCTAGCTCAAGCTCAAGCCAGCTAGCTCAAGCTCAAGCTCAAGCTAGCTAGCTAGCTCAAGCTCAAGCTCAAGCTAGCTAGCTAGCTCAAGTTCAAGCTAGCTAGCTAGCTCAAGCTCAAGCTAGCTAGCTCAAGCTCAAGCTCAAGCTAGCTAGCTCAAGCTCAAGCCAGCTAGCTCAAGCTCAATCTCAAGCTAGCTAGCTAGCTCAAGCTCAAGCTAGCTAGCTCAAGCTCAAGCTAGCTAGCTAGCTAGCTCAAGCTCAAGCTCAAGCTAGCTAGCTCAAGCTCAAGCTCAAGCTAGCTAGCTCAAGCTCAAGCTCAAGCTAGCTAGCTCAAGCTCAAGCTCAAGCTAGCTAGCTCAAGCTCAAGCTCAAGCTAGCTAGCTAGCTCAAGCTCAAGCTAGCTAGCTCAAGCTCAAGCTCAAGCTCAAGCTAGCTAGCTAGCTAGCTCAAGCTCAAGCTCAAGCTAGCTAGCTAGCTCAAGCTCAAGCTAGCTAGCTCAAGCTCAAGCCAGCTAGCTCAAGCTCAAGCTCAAGCTAGCTAGCTAGCTCAAGCTCAAGCTAGCTAGCTCAAGCTCAAGCCAGCTAGCTCAAGCTCAAGCTCAAGCTCAAGCTAGCTAGCTAGCTCAAGCTCAAGCTAGATAGCTAGCTCAAGCTAGCTAGCTAGCTCAAGCTCAAGCTCAAGCTAGCTAGCTAGCTAGCTCAAGCTCAAGCTAGCTAGCTCAAGCTCAAGCCAGCTAGCTCAAGCTCAAGCTCAAGCTAGCTAGCTAGCTCAAGCTCAAGCTAGCTAGCTCAAGCTCAAGCTCAAGCGAGCTAGCTAGCTCAAGCTCAAGCTAGCTAGCTAGCTCAAGCTCAAGCTAGCTAACTCAAGCTAACTCAGCTAGCTCAAGCTAACTCAAGCTAGCTAAAGCTAACTCAAGCTAACTCAAGCTAACTCAAGCTAACTCAAGCTAGCTAAAGCTAACTCAAGCTAACTCAAGCTAACCCGAGCTAACTCAAGCTAGCTCAAGCTAACCCAAGCTAGCTAAAGCTAACTCAAGCTAACTCAAGCTAATTCAAGCTAACTCAAGCTAACTCAAGCTAACTCAAGCTAACTCAAGCTAGCTAAAGCTAACTCAAGCTAACTCAAGCTAACTCAAGCTAACCCGAGCTAACTCAAGCTAACTGAAGGTAGCTAAAGCTAGTTCAAGCTAACTCAAGCTAGCTAAAGCTAAGACAAGCTAACTCAAGCTAACTCAAGCTAACTCAAGCTAACTCAAGCTAACTCAAGCTAGTTCAAGCTAACTCAAGCTAACTCAAGCTAACTCAAGCTAGCTAAAGCTAACTCAAGCTAACTCAAGCTAACTCAAGCTAACCCGAGCTAACTCAAGCTAACTCAAGGTAGCTAAAGCTAGTTCAAGCTAACTCAAGCTAGCTAAAGCTAAGACAAGCTAACTCAAGCTAACTCAAGCTAACTCAAGCTAACTCAAGCTAACTCAAGCTAGTTCAAGCTAACTCAAGCTAGCTAAAGCTAACTCAAGCTAACTCAAGCTAACTCAAGCTAGCTCAAGCTAACTCAAGCTAGTTCAAGCTAACTCAAGCTAGCTAAAGCTAACTCAAGCTAACTCAAGCTAACTCAAGCTAACTCAAGCTAGCTAAAGCTAACTCAAGCTAACTCAAGCTAACCCGAGCTAACTCAAGCTAGCTCAAGCTAACCCAAGCTAGCTAAAGCTAACTCAAGCTAACTCAAGCTAATTCAAGCTAACTCAAGCTAACTCAAGCTAACTCAAGCTAACTCAAGCTAGCTAAAGCTAACTCAAGCTAACTCAAGCTAACTCAAGCTAACCCGAGCTAACTCAAGCTAACTCAAGGTAGCTAAAGCTAGTTCAAGCTAACTCAAGCTAGCTAAAGCTAAGACAAGCTAACTCAAGCTAACTCAAGCTAACTCAAGCTAACTCAAGCTAACTCAAGCTAACTCAAGCTAGCTAAAGCTAACTCAAGCTAACTCAAGCTAACTCAAGCTAACCCGAGCTAACTCAAGCTAACTCAAGGTAGCTAAAGCTAGTTCAAGCTAACTCAAGCTAGCTAAAGCTAAGACAAGCTAACTCAAGCTAACTCAAGCTAACTCAAGCTAACTCAAGCTAACTAAAGCTAGTTCAAGCTAACTCAAGCTAGCTAAAGCTAACTCAAGCTAACTCAAGCTAACTCAAGCTAGCTCAAGCTAACTCAAGCTAGTTCAAGCTAACTCAAGCTAGCTAAAGCTAACTCAAGCTAACTCAAGCTAACTCAAGCTAACTCAAGCTAGCTAAAGCTAACTCAAGCTAACTCAAGCTAACCCGAGCTAACTCAAGCTAGCTCAAGCTAACCCAAGCTAGCTAAAGCTAACTCAAGCTAACTCAAGCTAATTCAAGCTAACTCAAGCTAACTCAAGCTAACTCAAGCTAACTCAAGCTAGCTAAAGCTAACTCAAGCTAACTCAAGCTAACTCAAGCTAACCCGAGCTAACTCAAGCTAACTCAAGGTAGCTAAAGCTAGTTCAAGCTAACTCAAGCTAGCTAAAGCTAAGACAAGCTAACTCAAGCTAACTCAAGCTAACTCAAGCTAACTCAAGCTAACTCAAGCTAACTCAAGCTAGTTCAAGCTAACTCAAGCTAACTCAAGCTAACTCAAGCTAGCTAAAGCTAACTCAAGCTAACTCAAGCTAACTCAAGCTAACCCGAGCTAACTCAAGCTAACTCAAGGTAGCTAAAGCTAGTTCAAGCTAGCTCAAGCTAGCTAAAGCTAAGACAAGCTAACTCAAGCTAACTCAAGCTAACTCAAGCTAACTCAAGCTAGTTCAAGCTAACTCAAGCTAGCTAAAGCTAACTCAAGCTAACTCAAGCTAACTCAAGCTAGCTCAAGCTAACTCAAGCTAGTTCAAGCTAACTCAAGCTAGCTAAAGCTAACTCAAGCTAACTCAAGCTAACTCAAGCTAGCTCAAGCTAACTCAAGCTAACTCAAGCTAACTCAAGCTAACCCGAGCTAACTCAAGCTAACTCAAGGTAGCTAAAGCTAGTTCAAGCTAGCTCAAGCTAGCTAAAGCTAAGACAAGCTAACTCAAGCTAACTCAAGCTAACTCAAGCTAACTCAAGCTAGTTCAAGCTAACTCAAGCTAGCTAAAGCTAACTCAAGCTAACTCAAGCTAACTCAAGCTAGCTCAAGCTAACTCAAGCTAGTTCAAGCTAACTCAAGCTAGCTAAAGCTAACTCAAGCTAACTCAAGCTAACTCAAGCTAGCTCAAGCTAACTCAAGCTAGTTCAAGCTAACTCAAGCTAGCTAAAGCTAACTCAAGCTAACTCAAGCTAACTCAAGCTAACTCAAGCTAGCTAAAGCTAACTCAAGCTAACTCAAGCTAACCCGAGCTAACTCAAGCTAGCTCAAGCTAACCCAAGCTAGCTAAAGCTAACTCAAGCTAACTCAAGCTAATTCAAGCTAACTCAAGCTAACTCAAGCTAACTCAAGCTAACTCAAGCTAGCTAAAGCTAACTCAAGCTAACTCAAGCTAACTCAAGCTAACCCGAGCTAACTCAAGCTAACTCAAGGTAGCTAAAGCTAGTTCAAGCTAACTCAAGCTAGCTAAAGCTAAGACAAGCTAACTCAAGCTAACTCAAGCTAACTCAAGCTAACTCA